>NC_046172.1:79345098-79439734 GCF_011064425.1 Rattus rattus
CTGGTCTTCAATAACAATAACGGAAGAATGCCCACATATACGTGGAAATTGAACAATGCTCTACTCAATGATAACCTGGTCAAGGAAGAAATAAAGAAAGAAATTAAAGACTTTTTAGAATTTAATGAAAATGAAGGTACAACATACCCAAACTTATGGGACACAATGAAAGCTGTGCTAAGAGGAAAACTCATAGCGCTGAGTGCCTGCAGAAAGAAACAGGAAAGAACATATGTCAGCAGCTTGACAGCACACGTAAAAGCTCTAGAACAAAAAGAAGCAAATACACCCAGGAGGTGTAGAAGGCAGGAAATGATCAAACTCAGAGCTGAAATCAACCAAGTAGAAACAGAAAGGACCATAGAAAGAATCAACAGAACCAAAAGTTGGTTCTTTGAGAAAGTCAACAAGATAGATAAACCCTTAGCCAGACTAACGAGAGGACACAGAGAGTGTGTCCAAATTAACAAAAATCAGAAATGAAAAGGGAGACATAACTACAGATTCAGAGGAAATTCATCAGATCTTACTATAAAAGCCTATATTCAACAAAACTTGAAAATCTGCAGAAATGGACAATTTCCTCTAGATAGATACCAGAGTACCCGAAAGTAAATCAGGATCAGATAAACCAGTTAAACAACCCCATAACTCCTAAGGAAATAGAAGCAGTCATTAAAGGTCTCCCAACCAAAAAGAGCCCAGGTCCAGACGGGTTTAGTGCAGAATTCTATCAGATCTTCATAGAAGACCTCGTACCAATATTATCCAAACTATTCCACAAAATTGAAACAGATGGAGCACTACCGAATTCCTTCTATGAAGCCACAATTACTCTTATACCTAAACCACACAAAGACCCAACAAAGAAAGAGAACTTCAGACCAATTTCCCTTATGAATATTGACGCAAAAATACTCAATAAAATTCTGGCAAAGTGAATCCAAGTGCACATCAAAACAATCATCCACCATGACCAAGTAGGCTTCATCCCACAAATGCCCAATTCTTTAAATTGGAATTAAAGCTTTTGAGAAATAGATTTCTAGGACTTCCACCGTTTATCTGGCCCAATTTTTTATCACTTGTGAGTATTCTTTTCTCCTGTTAAGAAATGTAAGTTAACAACATTACCATAGCTTCTTGGGAAAGAATACATACAGATTTAAATTTTTTATTCAAACAACAATCTTAATAATAAATAATAATGATGTCCATCAAGGCTAAATGCAATATCTGTGATTTGATCATAAGGGAGAATTCAAATCATTACACAAGTCCTGGAATAGAAATAAAGGCAGTAAACCTCACCAAAGGAAAGAATGGATTACAAAGTTAACAGTAAGGCTATAAGTTTAGGTTAAAAAGTGTATGGGATTAAAAACAGAAGAGCTCTTGGGACAGTGGATGCTAAAATTATACTTGTTAAGTAATATATGGTTACGTTTCGCAAGAAAATTGTAAATGATTGAAAATTAGAAGGATAAAAACAAGATGACACAGAGAAGTGAAAATACAACAAATAAAGGAAAAAGTGACATCACAAAAAGAGATAAAAAAATACCTATCATGATCTTTAGTGGGAATTAAAAATATTAATAAAGTCTTTTGTGCCCAGAATTAATGTGGAAGAAAATTTTCCCTTTGTGCATTTAGTATTTGTAAAAATATATTCTCATCCTCAATATAATATTAATAGTGCATCTATTTCTAAATCTTAGGCTTTGAGATCAGAGGCAGGATGTATGTGTATAATAATATAGAAAGGAAGTTTAAAAGAAAAGGAGATTTTCTTGAGATTGGCAACAGAAAATAAATGTTAATAAATATATGTGTATAAAATCTTCATTTGCTACAATGTGTTATGTATTCAAATTGGATTCTACTATTGCTTTAAAAATCATATAATAAAGAAAATGACTTTTTGTGTTGTGATGGTACAGTGTTCATGTATTTATATCAGATAGGAAAAGAGTAGATGGCTTAGTAACCAAAGCAGTGTCATGTGAAGGACAGAGAAAGAAAGGAAAAAAGAAAGAGGAAAAAAAAACTGTATGTGACAGAAACTTTTTAAGAAATGTGTGAGTATATACTTGATGGTATCAAAAAGAAGGAACAATGTTTTAGGAAATAATGAATTTTTATATTAAAAAATAAGCCTTTACCCTAAGAATAAGAACTAAAATTGAGAGGAAGCACCATTTCTTGTGCTATTAACCATAAACATTGTAGTTTGAATAACTAAAAATGTTTAGACACATTACACCTAAATGAAGAAAGTTGCTGGCCAAAAAGCTTAGGGAAAATGAAAAATCTACCAAAAAGTATCTTTCAAAATAAAGAAAGAAGGGTTTCATTTAGTCATACCTTCCATGGCCTTCCCTTTCTGTTAGCAAACCTAAACTTAGAGTAAATAAATCAATACCAGGTATGCCAATGTGTTTCTTGATTCTGTAGGAGAGTATTTTTCAACTTGTACGTCATGATCCCTTTAGGGTAGAATGATTCACGGGGTCATCTTTGACTACTGGAAAACACAGAGTTTTATATTATGATTCATAATACAGCAAGATTATAGTTCTAAAGCAGCAACAAAAATAATTTTATGTTGGGGGGTCACCACAAAATCAGGATCTGTATTAAAGCATCACAACATTAGGAAAGCTAAGAAGACTGTTATAAGAGGTCCTGGGGATGTCAAATTAATTTAAGTTTAAAAATCAAATGGCTACCGGATTCAGAATAGTTATAAGTTTTTGGCCAACAACAAAGAAAAACAAAGATAATTTAATTAAAAAAGAATTATCAATTATATCAAAGAAGGCCCTAAACGAATATCTAACCAGTCAGATGACTGAATGGTTTCCAGAAGCAATGATGCTTGAAGGAAAGGAGAGTATTGGTGGAAGGTATTGCCCTTTTATTCACCAATAATACAGATCCCAATGGAACAGATTTAAGAGCTCTTCATGGACCAACTATGTGGATCGAGGAGTAAACAAAATATTCAGAAACAAAAGAAGAAATTTTGGAATCTTTTAAAATGATGCATTGATCATTGGCCCAGGGTGAAATCCTTAGTCATGACTTCCCTTGCTATAGTTCCAGAAGTCATGATGTAATCCTGTACCTATATGTTAATCCAATGAGCAAATAAAATAGCAAAAATGTGATAAATTTCCTACACCTTATCAAAGTATGTTACCAATGAATAGCGCAGAGAAAATTAAAATTAAATAAACTATTAAAGAAAACAAAAATGTATTGTTAAATAAATAATGAGGATTGGTAGAAATAAATTGTTTTTCTATGAAAATTTTAAGTAAGAAAAATATATATTAGATAAAAATAAAGAAGCTGCTTTGCAAAAAATACAAATTCCTCCAGTATCAGTCCATTTTAATATCATAAAGTTTTGACAATTGCATTTTCTATTCAAAACTGCATCTCTCTATTAATTAATTGTATCAATCGAAATAAGGCTATCATGTAAGAATGTAAAGCTGAGCGCTAACCAACCAAATACAGGGGATACATAAAGCAAAAGACATTGTTTTTTAGAGTGGTGTTACAAGCTTGCAAGCCCACCAGCAATGGAAGAGTTTTCCTCTTTCTCCACATTCTTGCCAGCATCTGCTGTCACCTGGGTTTTTGTTTTAGCCAGGGTGATTGGTGTGAGATGGAATCTGAAGGTCACTTTGATTTGTTCTTCTCTGATCACTGAAGGTGTTGAATATTTCTTTAGGTTCTTCTCACCCATTCCAGATTCCTCAGTTGTGAATTCTTTGAGTAGCTCTCTACCCCAAATTTTAATAGGGTTATTTGTCTGGAGCCTAACATCTTGGATTATTTATATATTTTGGATATTAGCACTCTATCAGATATATAGTAGGTAAAAACCTTTTCCCAAACTGCAGATGGCTGTTTTGTCCTATTAACAGTGTCCTTTGCCCTATAGAAGCTTTTCAAATTTATGAGGTCCCATTTGTCAATTGTTGACATCAGAGCCTGAGCCATTGGTGTTCTGTTCAAGAAATTTTCCCCTGTGAAAATGTGTTGGAGGCTCTTCTCCACTTTCTCTTCTATTAGTTTCAGTGTATCTGGTTTTATGTGGAGGACCTTGATCCACTTTGAATTGAGCTTTATACAAGGAGATAAGAATGGATCAATTTGTAGTTTTCTACATACTGACCTCCAGTTGAAACAGCATCATTTGTTGAAAATGCTGTCCCTCCCCCACCCCCATTCACTGCATAGCTTTGGCTTCTTTGTCAAAGATCAAGTTACCATAGGTGTGTGGGTTTATTCCTGAGTTTTCAATTCTATTCCATTGATCTAACTGCCTGTCTCTGTACTAATACCAACTGGGATAGCATTAGACAAAATAACCAATAAAAGGAAGATAGAATCTGTAGAGACCACCTCCAATAGAGGCCCTTATTTGAGGGATAGGGCCACCTACCCATAACAAAATTTTTAATCCAGAATTGGTCCTGCCTAAGGGAAATACAGGGAGAAGAAAATGGAATAGTAACCAAAGAAAAGGTCATTCACAGACCACCCAACCTAGCGATCCATCCCATCTACAGATACCAAACCCAACACTATTTTTTTTTCCCGGAGCTGGGGACCGAACCCAGGGCCTTGCGCTTGCTAGGCAAGTGCTCTACCACTGAGCTAAATCCCCAACCCTTCAAACCCAACACTATTACTGATGCCAAAAATGCTTGCTAAAAGGATCCTGGTACAGCTCTCTCCTGAAAGGTTCTTCCAGAGCTTAACCAATACTCACAGCCAACAATTGGACTCAGCTCTGGAATCCCAATGAAAAAGCTAGGGAAAGATTGAAGGAGATGAACAGGATTGCAACCCCAAAAGAAGAACAATATAAACTAACCAGACCACCCAGATATCTCAGGGACTAAAGCAGCAATAAAAGGTTTGATGACCTGGCATACAGTGGTACTAGAGAAGTGAGGCAGAAATCGTTGAGTGGGTGTAGGAGTACCATTATAGTGGCAAAGAGGAGGAGGGATGAGATGGGAGTTTTGTGAAGGGTAAACTGGGAAGAGAGATATATTTTGAAATGTAAATTAGTAAAGTTAATATAAAATAATAATAATAATAATAATAATAATAGTAATAGTAAAAGTAATTAGTTAAAAGGGAAAATTAAGAAGGATTCAGGGAAGAATTAGTTGTACCCTGGGTCCATAAGAAGAAGCCAAGTTTCATGATGGCAGAAACAGGCTGGGAAGTAGTTTGGGAGGAGGAATTCAAGACAGCATGCAGCAGGAGGTCTTAGAGTAAGGCTAGAGAGTCAAGAATGGAGAGGAGATAAATACTGCCTTACTTAAGTCTCAGCCTAGTGTGGTAGTTATGGCTTTCTATTTGGGAGTGATACTGTATGACACTGGAGAATCATAATGTAATGGAAATTTTAAGTAAGGATCAGCTAAACAAGATGGGGATGGGGGAGGGAAGGAGAACAAGATAGACCATGCACCTTGGGTCTTCATCAAAATGCTGAGTCTTAGTTTTGTCTCAAGCAGGAGGCAACAAGTCTGGAGTCACAAGACATGGCTCTCCACTTTAAAAGAATTATATACACATAGAAGATATAAAGCTAGGACAAAAGAGAACAAGACACATTTGTCTTTTTTGTTATGGGTTACTGTCCTGAAAAAATTTTTAATCATTTATATTTTGAGATTATACTATAATTGTATCATTTCTCCATTCCATTTCTGTGTTTGTTAAGATGATTTCTTACCTCAAATCCTTCCATATAGTCCTCCTTATTATTTTTCTAATTAATGGCCTTTTTCATTAATTATTTGCATATGTGTAAATATACACATATACATGTATTATGAAAGAAGGGAAAGAAAGTCTGTAAGAGCCACGGTGTTACAGAATTTACTGCTCTCTCTCTTTTGATATAGTCTACATACTACCTGTCATTTACTTGTTTGATCTACCTGTCCAACTATTTGTCTCAACCTGGATCTGATTAGCTCTTTTTTGCTTATGAGTCATTTCTTGCTCCTGATACATGTTTTGCTCCAGACTTGGTTCACTTTCTTCACCTTGAAGCTTTATTCTGCCACTTTATTCTCAAACTGACTAGAGCAGCTCCAGTAGCAGTTTCACTATGAACTCCCTCCAACCTCCGTCTGACTCATTAGTTTTTCAATACAGACTTCTCATGGAAAACTTCTGAAGCCAAGACTTGGGTGTAGGTCAGACTTGAATAACAAACAGTCAAACAATGGAGAGGAGACTTTGGAGAAAGAGCAAAAGAAACCCAAACTGCTGGGGGATAAAGAATACTTAGAAAAGTAATAGAGCAAAGAAAAAATACAGTCTGCCTTTATAAGCAGGCAAACTTAAAAGCTATGTGGCTGAGACGCTGTGGCCTGATAAGCTACTGTCCTACAGGCAGGAATTCTGGGGTGGAGAACTACAGTATCTCTTTAAGGGACTACTGTTTGTGCCCATGCCTTTAGCATGGCTTAAAATGATCTGTCCTTCTTAGAGGTGGACTTTTGTCCAAGGCAAAAAGCATACCTGGCTGGAATGTTAAGTATCCAAGAAAGATGGTATTTTCTTGACTATAACCTCTCTCTTCTTTAATATTACCATTGAAGTTCTTACTGATATTTATGTCCTAGTCATGAATGTCCTTTCTTATAACTATAGTTTCTTTTTAATTTGTAAACACTTCCATGATAAATAATTGGTATTTTTTAAAGCCTGCCACATTATACCTACATTATCATACATGAACAATCTTAAGGTAGTGCAAAAAGAATCTAATTTTTAGATCAGAAAACTTAAGGAGGTTGTGATGGTTTGTATGTGCTTGACCCAAGGAATGGCACTACTAGACAATGTGGCCCTGTTAGAAGCTATGACTTTGTTGATGTAGCTGTGTCGCTGTGGATGTGGGCTTTAAGATAGTCATCCTAACTCCGTAGAAGCCAGTCTTCCTCTAGCAGCATTCAGATAAAGATATAGAGCTCTCAGCTCTGCCTGCATCATGTCTGCTTTGATGCTTTCCTGCTCTCACTTTTATGATGAAGGACTGAAACTCTTTACCTATAAGCCAGACTGATTAAATGTTGTCCTTTATAAGACTTGCCTTGGTCATAGTGTTTGTTCATAGCAGTAAAACCCTGACTAAGACAGAGGCATTCATTCTTAATAATGTATAAACTCTATCCTTGCACTAGGGTAACCTTAGGAGTGATTTACCTGCCTTTTGAAATGATTTCATAGTTTATATGTCCTGTGCATATCACTTATTCTAAACTTTTCATGGAGTTTAATTTTCACAGAAGACTGACAGTATAAAAACCACATTTCTATACATCAACCTCGATGCATTTTGCATTATTTCTAAAATATTTAGCATAGTACTAAATTTTGTATTCTAGGAAATACTCCCAAGTCATAGGAACATGCACTCAAGTCAATAAATATTTTTGCTATAAGCATTCAGGTTATATTTATAAAACCTAAAAATGGCCACATAGGGTCATGGGGAGTGGCAACATTAGGAGGTCTGGCCATGTAGGAAGATGTGTAGCTTTGTTGAAGGAAGTATGTTACTAGGTGGGGCTTTAGACATCTCATGTTCTCACACTAGGCCAAGTGTGGCATAGCATTCAATTTCTGATACCTGTGGATCAAGATGAAGAATTCTCAACTCTTTTACCTGCAACATGTCTATCCGAATGCTGCTATGCTTTCTGCCATGATGTCAGTGAAATAAGCCTCTGAATTGAAAATTATCTCCAATTAAATATTTTCCTTTATGAGAATGTCAGTGATCATGATCATAGAAATATATTATGTATTCCCCATGTATATTTCCTTGTGGTAAAAAAAAATATAGGAAATATACAGCTTCTTCCTTTCCAAGCTTAGTGTGGACCTTATGCAGGATACTACAAATTGATTCTAAAAATAGTTTAGTGGCTAAGCAGGATCTATATGGAGTTAAAAGATACCTATCACTATCCTGGAGAAATTGTCTTCTTAATGGATTCATAGCAGATCTTAATAGGGCAAGCAGCCTTTATATAGGTTTGACATAGGCAATGAAATCTAGTGGTTCTCATGGCTCTCCAAAGAATTTCGGATTTGTTTCTTCCTTTCGTTGGTCTTGGTTTTGGCATAACATCAGTCTTGTCACCTCTTTTATCTTTCTCTAGCATTTTGCAATACTAAACATTTATACACTTATTCATTCATTCATTCATTTACTAAGATTTTATTATATGTTTTTTTAGGGTACATAAAAATTCCACCTATAATATGCTTTACTCTTTACCACAAATGCTTTCCATTTCCACATGCAAAATATATGTGGTCCTTTTGATAGCTAATTGTATGCCAATTTGACACATGCTAGACTCACTGAAGAGGAGATATCCTGATTTGAGGCAATTCCTCCATAATATCAGGCTGTAGCTATTCCTGTAAGGTATTTACTTAATCAGTGATTGATGTGGGAGGGTTAGCTTATTGTGGAGGGGACACCAGTATGCTGAGTGTACTGATATCTATAACAAAGCAGGATGAGGAAACCATAAAGAGCAAGCAAATAAGCGGAACTCCTTTATAGCCTTTGTATCAGCTCCTGACTCCAGGATCCTGCCCTGCTTGAATTTCTTCCTTGACTTCAATGATGAACAGTAAGGTGGAATCTTAATATCAAATAAATACTTCTTCACCAAGTATCTTTAGTTGACTAAGAGAAACTAAGACAGATGCACAATTTTAACATGTTCTCATGTGCATAGTTTAAGCCCAAAATTTTGTTAAATTCCACTTCAATATGAAATGTGTAAGATTATATTGATTATCATGAGTCATATCAAACATACTATATGCTTGTGCAATTCAGCGTTATATTAGGAAAAAGAAAAAACAGAACAGGAGACAGAAATGCCAGGCTTATAAAAGGTAAAACAACTAAAAGGAAAAACCTTGAAATCATATTCCTCATAATTTTTACATGTAATTCTTACCTTTCACATTCAGTTGGCTAAACGTTTCATTTCTGCAATTCTTCTGAGCAGAATCTACATTCTCAAATTTCCAGGCAGCCTTGTACTGTTTGATTTACCTCTACTTTATGAACTGTGTGGCTCATGCAGTTCCAACTTTCTCATACTATGATCATACGCTGTGTCTCTACCATTCTGGATCCTTAGATTGTCTCTTTTCTTTTTTAAAATTTTATTTTTTATTTATTTTTAGCTCCAGATTTTATTCTCCTGCCAGTCCACCCTCTCCAGAGAGTTCCACATCCCATACCTCCTCTCCACACACGCCTGTGTCTCCACAAGTATGTCCCCAACCCAGCCATCTCACAAGACCTCTAAACTTCCTGGGGTCTCCAGTCTCTTGAGGGTTTGGTGCATCTTCTCTGATTGAACCCAGACCTGGGAATCCTCTGCTGTATATGTGATGAGGGCCTCATCTCAATTGGTGTATGCTGCCTGGTTGGTGATCCAGTGTCTAAGAGATGTCAGGGCTCTAGGTTAATTGAGACTGCTGGTCCTACTATAGGACTATCTTCCTCCTCAGCTTCCTCCAGCTTTTCCCTAATTCAACCAGAGGGGTCAGGAGCTGCTGTTCATTGATTGAGAGCACATATCTGCATCTGTCTCTTTCAATGTTTGTTGGGAACTCAGACCCAAAAGGTCATGGACAGTATGTTCTCACTAATAAGTGGGTATTAGCCAAAAAATACAGAATACCCAAGACACAGGTTGTCTATTTTCTAATACCTTCTTTTGGTATTGCTCATGGTAGCTTTTATAGTGGCTTACTATCTGAATAAGGAGTATGCCACTAATTTCATGCTAGGTCCTAGACTACCAATGATTAAGTTTCATCACCAGATTTAACTGCCATTTATCTAATGACTTGGAAAATGTGGGGCAACCACTTTCAAAAATTGTGCTCTTTTGATGTTGGTACTGACATGTATTTAGTCTTCATATGATCTAGAAGAATTGGGGAAGCTAAACTGCAATATAGGCACAGTGAAAGCTTAAGTAACTCCATTGAATCGCTGAAGTATATATAGCCAGCTAAAGTGTCCCACTGTGAGTTGAAGTGATCAAGCTTTTATGGTTCCAGTAGAATCCATTACTCTATGTGTTACACTTTGGGAAGAGCTTACTCCTTGCTGAGTCAGGTTTCTGGAACTAATTAAAAAAACAAGTAGCTTACAGCTAGTGAATATTTGCTGTCAGCCCTTTTAGAAAATGAAATGTTATTACATATGTAGGTAGTCTATATCCATGTACATTGGACTGACTATTATCTAATGGCTTGTCTGTGGCATATTAGATGATTAGTATAAAAACTCTTTTATACTGTGCTTTTTATACTGAACAGAAATTGGATATCTGGATTAGTTCTGCATTTTCAGGAGTTTGAATGAATATAAAATTGTCAAGGAATGGGTCAATAAGCTCTTTTTAAGCCCTGTCACAGATGATACAATTCATTAGCTTTTTCTAACTGATTCATTCATTAGCTAATTCTACCTAAGTTAGAATCAAGTCAAAGTGTGGGTGCTTATAGCAGCAGTACAAGCAAAGAAAATAAATAATGTAAACAACGGAATATTGTCCTACATAGTAGATGTATATTGTTAAATGGACAGTAAGATAAAAGGTATTTTATATACAATAAAATTGTGTACTGGTTTTCACTGACCTAAACTTGTTATGCCTCATTGTAAAATTTATTATGTTGTTTCATGTCATTTTTATTTTGTTATTACAAATCATTCAATAGCCATAAAAGAGCTTTAGTTTGTTTAAAATAGTGGAAGCTTACCTAATCAATTGCAAATTGCACCCTGGTAGAGAAGAGTGCTTATACTTTATTTGAGTAGAGGGTTACAATTATTTCAGTTAAATGAATATTTTCCATATTGGAAAAAAGGTGTAAATTTATTCAGGTCGATATAAATAATGAACTATAAAGAGCAGCAAGCCATCTAGGAAATGGATGCTGTGGACAAGTATTAAGAGACCGTAATCTGTCATTAAATTTTTTCTAAACTCAAATTCGGGGGAAAAGGGATTTCCTTGTAGATATTTGAGAAAGACTGGACAGAAAGGTGTTATATCCCTAATGTTGTTTGAGGAAGGTATTTAGTGTCACTCATCAAGTGCAAAAAAAATAATTGTAAAGAAGACCAGAGAAATTAATATAAGATTTGGAACAAAATTAAATTTAAAAAAGAGCAGTGAGGGAAAAAAAGAGTAGAAAAGTCAATGAAGCCCTCTGCTTTGCATTCTGTGTGGATTTCAAGAAGCTAAGATGTAATTGGGAAGAAGGCTTTGTAGTTAAGGGTACTTCCTGCTCTTCCAGAGGACTCAAGTTCAGACTAAGTTAGGCTGATCAGAAATCTAACTCTATCTCTAGGAACTTAATACTTTCTTCTTGCCTCTGCAGGAATCCACACATTTGGCACATTGACAAAGAGATACAGATACATACACAGTATTAGAAATATTAATAATAAAAAGGGTAGGAAGACTGAAAGAGTTATGTTTAGAGTAGTGTTAGGCCAAACATTTTAAAAATATTACAGCAAATATATAACACAGTTTCCAGAGGCAGTAAACAGAATGACGTATGTGTTTGGTCTAAGATGCTTTTGAATTAATTTGTTGTGTTAATTGAACATGACCTGGATTATGCTGAGTAGCATTATAATTGGCTTAAGAGTTCTATTTGTACTCACTCCAATTCCTATTAATAAGAAATTAATATGACTGCCAGATTGATAGGGAAATGAGTGTGATACTTGAAAATGCATGAACAAAATTCATGATCAGAAATATTTTAAAATATCAGAGTTCTGGTTCTTCTTAGTAGGCTAGAAATATATTCCCTTCTTAGATGAAGTCTTCACATAAACTAACAAAAAGAAATGTTTTGATTGAACAATATTATTTAGAGACATACTTTTCAAGAAGGAATTTGTTAAATCATCAGAAATTTTTATTTAGAAATTCTGTTAGCCAATGTTCTCCAGAGACATAGAAAAGATATCTTGTATAGTGTGTGTGTGTGTGTGTGTATAAATTTTGTGTGTTTTAGTATTGTGTGTGTGTGATTTATATAGATGTAATATATGTGCATTATGTAATATAATACCACCTCCTTTGAAGTGGTATCTTCCTACTTCAGTTGATGTAATTAAAAAATTCTCCAGAGACATGGATAAAGGTCACATGGATTTATTAGATCAGTTTGACCCTTATTCATGTCTATGGAGAGTTGTGGATACAAACATCTTTAATTCTAATCCTCCAGAGTCAGGAGCAGATGGATTTCTGAGTTTGAGGGCATCCTGAATTACATGGAAAGTTCTAGGACAGCCAGGGCTAAATAGAGAGACACTATCTCAAAATATGAAACCAAAAAATAAAACCCCATATGTATCACAATAATATTTATGGACTCAGTTACATATACTTATGATATATTTAATAAATTATAGTATATGCACATAATATAAGCATGGGTATACCTATAGATTTATAATGTATGTACCCATATATAACAGACACAGCTTAATTATGGTATGCCCGTGAAGTGGATATTCATTAACATAATAAGACAAGCAAGATTCATCATTTCAGAGACAGTAGGGAATTTGCCTGATAAAGGAGTAGAACATACATGTTCTGATGTACATTCAAAAATCATTGCATGGTTGATGATGTAGCTTAGCAGGTGAAAGTATTTGCCACACAAAACAGATGACCTAAATTAAATTCCTTGAATTCTTGCAAATAAGCCAGATATAATTCTACACATTTATAAGTTGTGTGATCATAATGTGACATAGGAGGCAGAGAAAAGTGAATCAGCTGGATACTAACATTCAACCTATACTGGAATAAGAAGCAAGAGAGATCTGCCTCAAAAAACAAACAAAAACCAAAAACACATGGGAGGGAGTAACCTGATTCCACAAGTTGTCTTCTTTTCTACCAACTCTCAGGTGACACACACACACACACACACACACACACACACACACACACACACACACACAGAGGGAGAGAGAGAGAGAGAGAGAGAGAGAGAGAGAGAGAGAGAGAGAGACCTATACACACATAAATGAATGAATGAAAGAATGAATATGGTACAACAGGATAGGAGAGTTGCTCTGTCTGATGTATAGGAGAAGGAGACTATAAAAGGAAAATCTGCAAGTGAGGTTTCCAAGACTTGGCTTTATGTAAGAGGATTAAAGGAATGTTGGCCTTTAAGCTAGTTAAGATTTACCTGGTTAAACCTTAAGAAGGGAGCATACATGAAAAACAAGCATCTTACTTAGGAATGACTTGTATTAGCCCACTCTGTTGTTATCACCTAGCTACACCTGTTGTATCTATTATTCAACAGACAGTGATATTTACTGATTTTCTCATAACTCAAGGGTGGGACCCATGCCTCTATAAGGGCAAGTTAACTTATAATGGAGTCTTAAAAACACTAGGGAAGATTTCCTGAACAAAGCACCAACGGCTTATACTCTAAGATCAAGAATCGGCCAATGGGACCTCATAAAACCGCAAAGCTTCTGTAAGGCAAAGAACACTGTCATTAGGACAAAATGACATTCAACAGATTGTGAAAAGATCCTTACCAATCCTACATCTGATACAGGGCTAATATCCAAAATATACTAAGATCTCAAGAAGTTAGACTCCAGAAAGCTAAATAACCCTATTCAAAATAGGGTACAGAACTAAACAAAGAATTCTCAGTTGAGGAATATCAATGAATGGCTGAGAAGCACCTAAAGAAATGTCCAACATCCTTAGTCATCAGGGAAATGCAAATCAAAACAACCCTGAAATTCCACCTCACACCAGTCAGAATGGCAAAGATAAAAAACTCAGGTGACAGCAAATGCTAGCAAGGATGTGGAGAAAGAGGAACACTCCTCCACTGTTTGTAGGATTGCAGACACTCACTGATAAGGGGATATTAGCCCAAAAGCTCGAATAACCCAAGATATAATCCACATACCACATAAAGCTCAAGAAGGACAGCCAAAGTGTGGATGCTTTAGTCCTTCTTAAAAGAGGGAACAAAAATATTCAAAGGAGGAGCTATGGAGACAAAATTAGAGCAGAGACTGAAGGAATGGCCACTCAAAGCCTGCCCCAGCTGGGGATCCAGCCCATATATATATAGTCACCAAAACTAGACAATATTGATGAAGCCAAGAAGTGCATGCTATCAGGTGCCTGATATATCTGTCTCCTGAGAGGCTCTGCCAGAGCATGACAAATATAGAAGCCAATGCAAGCAGCAAACCATTGAATTGAGAACGGGGTCCCTGTTGGACGAATTAGAGAAAGAATTGAAGGAGCTGAAGCTGCTTGGAACCCCATAAGAACAACAATACCAGCCAACCAGAGCTCCCAGGGACTGAACCTCTAGCCATGAATGGATCTACTGCTACAACTGCATATGTAGCAGAGGATGACCTCATTGAGCACCGATGGAAATAGAAGCCCTTGATCCTGCCATGGCTGGAATCCTCAGTGTAAGGGAATGTCAGGGTTGGGATTCAGGAGGGTGGGGGTGGCTGGGGAGGGGAGCACCCTTATAGAAGAAGGGGTGAGGGGGCTTGGAGTTTATGGACTGGAAACCTGTAAAGGGAATAACATTTGAAATGCATATTTAAAATATCCAATAAAAAAGTAAGAATAAATGTGTACTTGCTGCCTTCCTCTATGACTCAAGAGACAAGATCATAAACTACCGATTCATGTGATGATAAGCAATAAGAGCCTGGATAAATGCTTAAATGGATATGCAAATAAAAGACAGGGAAAGTGAGTGCTACTCAGAGAAAACTTCTTGGAGAGTGAACACAGCTCTTTTTTTCTTATCATTTTATTTGTTCACATCTCAAATGACATTCCCTTTCCTGGTAACCCCTCCAGTATCACCCCATCCCATCTCCTCTCTCCCCTCCCTCTTTGTCTCTATGGTGAGCTCCTCCACCAACTCACCCTGCCTGCCTCCCCCTATTGCATCTCCTAAACTGCAGCATCAAACCTCCCTCCACTCCTATTGATGTCAGATAATTCCACCCTCTGCAAAATATGCATATGGAGTCCTGGCTTCCTCCATGTGAACTCTTTGATTGGTGGGTTATTCCTTGGGCACTCTGGGGTTCGGGTTGGTTAATATTCTTGATCTACCTGTAGGGTTGCTAAAATTTCAGCTCCTTCAGTCCTTCCCCTAACTCCTCTATTGGAGTCCCATTGCTCAGTCCAATGTTTGGCTGTATGCATCTGTATCTGTATTGGTCAGGCTCTGGCAAAGTCTCTCAGGGGACAGCTTTACCAGGGTCCTGACAACAAGCGCTTCTTGGCAATAGTAATAGTGCCTGGGTTTGGTGTCTGCAGATGGTACAAATACCTAGGTAGGTCTCTGGATGGACTTTTCTTCAGTCTCTGCTCCATTCTTTGCCCCTGCATTTCCTTTTGACAGGAGCAATTCAGGATTAATATTTTGAGATGGGTTGGGTGGCCCCATTCCTCAACCGGGGGACATGCCTATCCAGTGGGTATGGGCTCTAGAGGTTCTCTCTCTCCTTTGTTTGGTATTTTGGCTAATGTCATGGCCATTGAGTCCTGGGAGTCTCTCAATTCCCTAGAGTCTTGGACATTCTAGTGTCTACCCCCAGTTTCCCATCCCTCTCTGCTAAGTGTTTCTATTCAATTTCCTGACTTTTTGTACTTCTTTCCTGTTCCTTCCAATAACTGTTCCCCACCACCACTTATTTTCCTCACCCTCCTTTTTCCTTCCCAGATCTCTCCCTCCATCTACCTCCTTTAATTATTTTGTTCCCCTTTCTATATAGGATTGAAACATCTATACTTTATTCCTCCTTCTTCTTAAGCTCCATTTGGTTTGTGGTTTGTATTGTGAGTATTCTGAGCTTTGGGCTAATATTCACTCATAAGTGACTACATATCATGTATGTTCTTTTGTATTTGGGTTACCTACCTCACCATGATATTTTCTAGTTCTAGACATTTGCCTGCAAATTTCAGGAAGTCATTGTTTTTTAATAGCTGAATTTTATTCCAATGTGTAAATGTTACATAATTTCTCTATCCATTCTATCAGCTTTTCTGACTTTGGTCAGAAAATCCATGAGCTATCCAGAGAGATTTTAGAATATTTTGAGCAAGAGAAAGCTTTCTTAAGCAGAAAGAACTGTGTCAAGCAGAAGAGTATATTGAGCAGACTACAGAGCCAAGAGCTGTTAGAGAGCTGTTTAGAAAGTCATATTGAGAAGACTACTGGGCTATCAGTTTGTACATACAATTGACTTTAGGTTGTTCTTTTGTTACCCCCAAATATTTCTTCCTCAGGAAATCCTAACCAAATCGAGGCTGATCCCTGGGAATAAATAACATAAGTATTTATGAATCATATTTTAGGGCCAAAAGTTTCAAAGAATAAACTCTAAAATGTACAAAATATCACATAGGTTCAATAATAATAATAGTAATAATAATAATAATAATAAATAAAAATTTAAATGTTCCACCTATGAATCTAGATAATTCTCCAAATTAAAAAATCTAATGAGCAAACCTCAGAACTTAATTATAGGATAGATGAAGTAGAACATTGTAACAAAACAGAGAATAAAACACTTTCTTTTCAAGGTTGAAGTTAAAACAAATAAAAAGGAAAGAAAACAATGTGACCGATCCTAGGTATAATGGAGGAGAAAGTTTATTATAGATATGTGGGAGACCATAGGCAGAGTCAGAGACATTTGAGAGAGTACAAAGTTAAATATGTATTCAGTATGAGTCTTCCTATATCGACTAACATTTTTTTCGGGCTTATAGACATAGCCACAGATTGTATTCATATTTACTGTAAATGAAGTTCAGTATAACATTAAGATTAGCCATCATAGAAATAGTTATACTCTAATACACTGTAGTTAAATTTCAAAGATCATCACTGAGTATTATGAAAACTTATATTCCAGCAATTTAAGAAATTTATTTAAATTATCTAAAATTATAAATACATATGTTTTATTGAAACCATTACAACAGCTGAAAACCAATTGCATAGATTCTTAACAATCAGTGACACCAAAACAATTGTTACATCTCCACTCAAAGACAAGGCCACCTACTACTAAATTCTATAGAAGTTTCAAGGAATATCTAGGACAAATAGACAACAACCTAGTCCAAAAGGGAGAAAGGATCATTGTCAAACTTATACTATGGAGCTAAGATAACTTTTATACAAAACTCAACTAGTTCAAACAAAAAACTGCAGACCAATTTCTCCAATGATATTCTATGCAAAATTTCTCAAAAATATCTGTAAATATAATTCAAAATCCCATTAATATCATTTATTATAACCAAGAGGTTTCTGTTTTGAGTGCAAGTTCTTTCAACAAATATAAGTCAAAAGCAAAAAGTACAGTGTTAAAAAAATTTAAAATTATTAAATATACTCTCAGAAGAGATATATAAAATATACTTAACAAAGTTCAACACATCTCCAAAGTCCTACAGGAAGACATAATTGACTACAACATAATAAGTGGTCATATATAAAAGAATTACAGCCAAGACTTACAACCTAGGGAGAAAGCGAGGCCATTTTTCTAAATGTAGTTAAAATTCAAAGATGATTACTTTCTTAACTGTTATTATATTATTATATATACCTCTAAGTATTAACTGTAGTAATTAAAAATATATTAAAAGATTAGAAAAGGAATTGTTAAAATATCCTCCATTAATACATCATGAATTTATATTTGAAAGGCTCCATGAACTACCCCAGAAATATTTTGATCTATTAATATCCTCAACAAAGTTTCATAGTGAAAAATCAAGATATACAGGAAATCAAGTCCCATAAATAAACAAGTAAAAGCAATATACAGCAAACCAATGACCAATATCAAACTAAATGAAGAGAAACTTGAAGCAATCCCACTAAAACCAGGGACTAGACAAGGCTGCATAGTCTCTCCTTATTTATTCAATATAGTACTTGAAGTCCTAGCCAGAGCAATCAGATAACAAAAAGAGGTGAAAAGGATACATAGTAAATGGAAAAAATCAAAATATCACTATCTGCAGATGATATGGTAATATAATTAACTGACCCCAAAAATTCTACCAGAGAACTCCTACAGCTGATAAACAACTTGAGCAAAGTGGGTGGATATAAAATTATCTCAAAAACATCACTAGCCTTCCTCTACTCAAATGATAATCAGGCTGAGAAAGATACTAGGGAAATGATACCCTTCACAATAGTTACAAATAATATAAAACAACTCTGTGTGACACTAACCAAACAAGTGAAAGATCTACAAGGCAAGAACTTTAAGTCTCTGAAGAAAGAAATTGAAGAAGATCTCAGAAGATGGGAAGATCTCCCATGATCATGGATTAGCAGGATTAGTATGGTAAGAACGACCATCTTGCGAAGAGTAATCTACAGATTCAATGAAATCCACATCAAAATTCCAACTCAGAATTAGAAAGAGCAACTTGTAAATTCATTTTTAAAATCAAAATCACAGCATAGTAAAAATTATTCTCAACAATAAAAGAACTTCTTGGGGAAACACCATCCCTGTCAAACGGTGCTGTTTCAACTGGAGGTCACCATGTAGAAGAATGCAAATTGATAAATTCTTATCTCCTTGTACAAAGTTCAAGTCCCAGTAGATCAAAGACATCCACATAAAACCAGACACACTCCAAATAATAGAAGAAAAAGTGAAAAATATCCTCAAACACATAGACATAGGAGAAAATTTCCTGAACAGAATACTAATAGCTTATGCTCTAAGATCAAGAATCAACAAATGGGACCTCATAAAACTGCAAAGCTTCTGTAAGGCAAAAGACACTTTCAATTGGTTAAAATGGCAACCAACAGATTGGGAAGAGGTCTTTATCAATCTTACATCTGATAGAATTATAATATCTTATATATACAAAGAACACAAGAAGTTAGACTCCAGACAATCAAATAATCTTATTAAAAATGTTAAACAGATAAAAACAAAGAATTCTAAACTGAGGAATACAACATAGCTGAGAAGCACCTAAAGAAATGTTCAACATCTTTAATCATCAAAGAAATGCAAATCAAAACAACATGAATAAGTTCAAAACACAGGTGACATTAGATGCTGGTCAGGATGTGGAGAAATAAGAACACTTGTCCTTTGTTTGTGGATTGCAAGTGGGTACAACCATTCTGGAAGTAAATCTGGCACTTCCCTCAAAAATTAGACACAGTACTACCTGAAGAACCAGCTATACCACTCCTGGGCATACAACCAAATATGCTCTAACATATACCAAGGATACATGCTCCATTATGTTCATAGCAGACTTATTTATTTATTTATTAAATATGTATTTATTTTATGTACATGAGCACACTATCATTGTCTTCAGACACACCATAAGAGGGTATCATATCTCATTACAGATGGTTGTGAGCTACCATGTGTTTGCTGGGAATTGAACTAAGTACCTCTGGATAACCAGTCAGTGATCTTAACCACTGAGCAATCTCTCCATCACCCACTTAAAGCCTTATTTATAAGAGCCAGAAGCTGGGAAGAACACAAAAGTCCTTCATCAGAAGAATGGATACAGAAAATGTGGTACTTTTATACAATGGATTACTACTTTCAGCTCTTAAAAACAGTGACTTTATAGGAAACTCTTAAGCAAATGGGTAGAACTAGAAAATGCCATCCTGAATGAGTCAACCCAGTCATGAAAGAACACACAAGGTATGTATGCACTCACTGATAAATGGATATTAGCCCAAAAGTTTGGAATACTTAAAAAAAAATAATAATAATCACAGATCATTTGAAGCTCAGGAAAACAGGAAGACCAAAACATGGTTCCTTCAGTTCTTTTTAGTAGGCAGAACAAAATACTCACGGAGGAAATAAAAGGACAAAGAGTTGATCAGGAACTAAAGAAAAGAGCCTCCAGAGACCTCCCCACCAGCGGGTCCATCAAATATGTATCCGCCAAATGCAGTCACTATTGCTGACATCAAGATGTATTTGCTCATGGTGCCCAAACCTCGCAGATCCTGGCCCACAGCTCCCTCCTCCCAGGCACAGGATGATAGGGGCAGTCAAGCTGCAGGAGCCCTGCAGTCCAGACAGCGCCCGGATCTGAATGGACCAGGTCAAACAGCTCCCTGCACCCAAATCTCTGGGAAACCAGAGGAGACTACTCTCTGCCCACATTTCTGACACTAGAGGAAATGCCTAGCACCATCTGGTCCACCTGTGCACAGGGACCCAGGAGAAGTATGGGCAGGCCCTTCTGGTTTCTGCCCAAAGGGACACTTGAAATACAGTGGACAGGAAAGACTTCACACCTGAAAGCAGAACACTCTGTTCCCATAGCTGGCTGAAAGAAAACAGGAAAACAGGTTTACAAAACTCCTGACACACGGGCTTATAGTATGGACAAGCCACTGTCAGAAATAGCAAAATAAGGTAACACCAGAGGCAACCAAATGGCAAGAGAAAAGCTCAGGAACCCAAGCAAAAGAAAGCAAGACTAGATGGCATCATCAGGGCCCAATTCTCCTACCAAAGCAAACACTGAATATCTAAACACACCAGAAAAGAAATATCTAGATGTAAAATCACATTTAATCATGGTGCTGGAGGACTTTAAGGACTCCCTTAGAGAAATGCAGGAAAACACAAGTAAAAAAAGTAGAAGCCCTTGGAGGGGAAACAAAAAAATCCCTGAAAGAATTACAAGAAAACAATCAAATAGGTGAAGGAAATAAAACTGGAAATAGAAGCAATACAGAAAGCACAAAAGGAGACATCCCTGGATGTAGAAAACCAAAGGAAGAGACGAGGAGCCAAAGTTATAAGCATAACAAACAGAATACAAGAGATAGAAGGGAGAATCTCAGGAGCAGAAGGTTCCATAGAAATCACCAACACAACTGTCAACGATAATGTAAAACAGAAAAAGGCTCCTGGCCCAAAAACATACATGAAATCCAGGACACAATGAGAAGATCAAACCTAAGGATAATAGTTATAGAAGAGAGTGTAGACTCCCAACTCAAAGGACCAGTAAATATCTTCAACAAAATCATAGAAGAAAACTTCCCTAACCTAAAGAAAGAGATGCCCATAAACATACAAGAAGCCTACAGAACTCCAAATAGATTGAACCAGAAGAGAAACTCCTCCCGTCACATAATAGTCAAAACATCAAATGCACAAAACAAAGAAAGAATAATAAAAACAGTAAGGGAAAAATGTCAAGTAACATATAAAGGCAGACCTATCAGAATTATACCAGACATCTCACCAGAGACTATGAAAACCAGAAGATCCTGGACAGATGTCATACAGACCGTAAGAGAACAGAAATGCCATCCCAGGTTACCGAATCCAGGAAAGTTCTCAATTAACATAGATGGAGAAACCAAGATATTCCATGACAAAAACAAATTTACACAATATCTTTCTACAAACCAGCCCTACAGAGGACAATAAATGGTAAAACCCAACACAAGGAAGCAAGTTACACCCTAAAAAAAAAGCAAGAAACTAATCGTTTTGTAACAAAACAAAGAGAAGACAAGTACACAAACATAATCTCACCTCCAAATAGGAAGATAACAGAAGCAAACAATCACTATTGTTAATATTCTCAACATCATTGGACCAATTCCCCAAAAAAAGACACAGGTTAACAAACTGGATACATAATGAGGACCCAGCATTTTGCTGCCTACAGGAAACATACCTCAGATTCAAAGACAGACACTACCTCAGAGTTAAAGGCTGGAAAACAATTTTCCAAGCAAATGGTCTGAAGAAGCAAGCTGGAGTACCATTTTAATATCGAATAAAATCGATTTTCAACCAAAAGTCATCAAAAAAGTTAAGGAAGGACACTTCATATTCATCAAAGGAAAAAATCCACCAAGATGAACCCTCAATCCTAAATATCTATGCTCCAAATACAAGGGCACCTACATACATAAAAGAAACCTTACTAAAGCTCAAAGCACACATTGCACCTCACACAATAATAGTAGGAGATTTCAACACCCCACTCTCATCAATGGACAGATCATGGAAACAGAAATTAAACAGAAACATAGACAGGCTAACAGAAGTCATGAACCAAATGGACATAACAGACATTTATAGAACATTCTGTCCTAAAACAAGAGGATATACCTTATTCTTATCACCTCATAGAGGGGAAATCAGCATTAGACTGGCATAAATCCGCATATGTATTCTCCTAATACATAATGTAATAGTGGACCTAGGATTAAATCTATAAAACTTTGGCTACCTAAGTTTTGACAAAGGTATCAAAATCAAAAATTGGTACTAGAAAATTACTCAGTATATATTGCTGGCAACCATGAATATCTATCTGAAAAAGGAATGAAATATGGTATATATGTCTTATACATCAAAAGGCTTAATTCAACCTGGATCATACACCTTGATTAAAAGTCAAAATTCTGAAACTGCTAAAGAAAAATATAAGAAAGAAAAAAATTTTAGTAGTCTTAATGTTAATTATAATTATGTCAATTCTTCTAATCTTTTCTATATGCATGCACACATATACACTCAAATACAAACATACATACACACATACACACATGCACGCACATGTGCACAAATACACACATATACACAAACACACACATATATGTTAATTTCTCAATCCACAATACATCCACACAATATACACACAAAAAAATTGATAAGGATGTAAACCACTCACCTACATAAAGATAAATTTGCCACAGAAGTCCATCCTGACCTACCTTGGCTTATCAAGACCACCTGGATTCAATCATCATGCCCCCATCTCCATCTTTATTTCAAGGACTTTTAATTTTTCAGATGTCACCTTTACCAAATCTAAGCAGTTATAACTCTGGAAAGTGTCCAAAGCCTAACTGCCCTTTTTAAAAACAAAAAGACAAAGCCTTTCTCCCAAAATACCATGTTATTTTGTCTATAACCAGGAAAGCTTGTATCTTCCACTCTCTCCCAGAGTAATAATATAACAACAAGACTCAATATAACACCCATTATGAAAATTAAAACAATTTTTAAAAAAAGAAGCTAAAAAGTACTGTATGTATTATGTGGATGCATTATGAATTGAGAGATTAACATATAAATCTGAGTGTTGGGTTGTAATTTGTTGAGTCATGATTTTAATGAGTTGTTGGGAGTTAAATCTCAGGGGCAGATGTTGGGAATATAAACAGAGCAGAGGCAGAGAATTATGAGAGTGTAACAGCCACTGAGACCAGAGGGGTAGATGTTGGAAATGTGAACAGAGTCCATAGTAAGAGAACCACAACCAAACAGTGTTTCATGGGTGAACTATGGGTGAGTAGGATCAAGAACTAAAGGAATCACGTGGCAAAAAGGGAGGGAGAAAATCCTGGGAGAAATTACTGGAATTGGGAGCATTTTAGGGACAGGGTAGAAACCTATAGCAATGGAAACGTCATTGAATCTATGAAAGTAACCGTAGCAAAGAATGCTAGTAATGAGTGATAAGTATGAACCAGCCATCTTCTGTAAGTAAGCAAAGCATCAAATTGAAGGATTGAGACAGAAACCCAGTCAAAAACCTTTGACCTATAGTTTGTCCTGACTTGGCAAAATTATCATCAAGGAGACCAGGGAGACTTTATTTAGCACTAGTTGTAGAAGATGTAGAGTTCTACAGCCTAATATGAGATGGGGCTTGGAGAGTACTATAGAGTAGGGGAGGAAGGACCAGCAGAAGCAAAGATGCTAGCAACATCACAAGAATAAGAAAATATGGGTCACAGGATCAACTAATCCACTCATTGGGCCTTACAGAGATTAGGCAATGTATATGTTAATGTATATGTTAATGAGTATATGTTATGGCTTAATAGCTTGATATGCTAGCAGAAATCTTGGCAGTGAAAGAGGGTCTAGTCCATGATTCTTTTGCATACTTGTGGGACATTCTTTCTCATACTAGGTGGTCCCATCCATCCTTGATATAATGGAATGTACCTGGTCTTATTTATCGTGTTGTACAGTTGTTCCTTAGCATACTTGGGAGGGCTGCACTTTTATGAGGGGAAATAGGGAGGATTTGTGGTAAAGGAAAAGTGAGGGGCAGAACCTTGGAGGAGATGGGGAGGGGAAACTGCTTGGCATGTAAAATATGAGAGAAGAATTTTTAAAAAGAAGGAAAATATTGTAAAATATATTCAACATTATTTGTGATCAGTAAAATGCAAATTAAAAATCCTTTGAGATTCCATATCCACCTAGTCAGAATACCTATTATCAATAAATATTATAACAACAAATGCCAGTACAGTTGTAGAGAAAAAGAAAAGTTTATTGGTGGTAGTGTACAATAACTGCAAAAGCCATTGTGAAGAAGTCTCAGAAAACTAAAAATAGATTTATTATATGACCCATATATTGCACTCTTAGGGATATCATCAAAGGGATTCATATTCAACTGCAGAGACACTTGCACATTTATTTCTACTCCATTTTCATAACACCAAGGAAATTAGGAGAACCTATGTATATATAAACTAATGAGTGAATATTGAAATGTAGACACATATATTGGAAATTTATTCATGAACAAAGAAAACATAATATATGACATTATTAGGACAATGGATATAACAAGTAAAATAATACTGATAACAAGTACAATAATACCACAGTAATACAGGCTATGAAAACCAAATAGTGTTACATTCTCTTTTAGATTTGAATTCTTCTTTCTAAATTTTACTGTGGTGTTTTGAATGAGAATGTCCCATTTTTAGGCTCATATCTTTCAATATGTAATACTCAGTGGATGAACATATTTGTGAAGGGTTAGGAGATAAGACTACTTTGGAAGAAGTATTTCACTAGGGGAAGGCTTGGAGGTTTTAAAAGCCAAAGCTATGTCCAGTTTGCTCTCTCTGATTGTGGTTCAAACTATGAGGTTTCAACTATTGTTCCAGAGCTATGACTACATGTACCTGCTGCCATGCTTCCATTCATTATAGTCATGATCTCTATCTTTCTGCACTTCTGAGTTATAAATTAAATGATTTCTTTATATGTAGTGTTTGTCTTGTTGTTTTGTCACAACTATAAATAATTATTAAGACAATTACAGATGTGTAATTAGGTGAGACTAAATATATGTAGAAATCAGAACGGAAGAAAAAAGCCATGGTGTATGAAAGAATGAAATTATAGGAATGGGAATAAAAAATATTAATGGGAAAAGGAGTATTACTATAGGCAAAAAGGTACAGTAGGGAACGAGGAAGAATAGGGAATACTGAAGCATAAATGAAAATTAAAAATTAGCTCTATTGAACATTATTTTTCTATAACACAACACACATCCTGAAACCCACAGATCAAGGAGTCATTTATCTTTTCTTAAAAAAAATATATTTTAAAGCTACATCTTTGTAGATAATGGTTTCTTAGATAAATCTAAGCAAAGCAGTTTGAAAAACTTTTGGGATAGATTCACAATTCTATGTACATTAATGAAAATTAATGGGATGAGGACTAAATATGATTATCAGTTGTTTAGAAAAAGATATCATCAACCTTCATGTATAATTTTGAAAGAATTGGGTCTTTCTGTGAAGACACAATGTAATCATGACATATAATATGAGAAATAGTAAAATATACAAATTAGATAACTAAACTGATCTTACTTCATGACTCTATTGTAGATGATAGAGTTGCAGAAATTAAAAAGTGAATTCATGATATAGAAAATACTAGGAAGATGTTGTGAACAATATTAGCATATCAAGAAAAGACATGTAGACAATATATCCATTTATTTGATAAAGCAATGGCAGATTTTCATAAATTGACTATAGTTTTAAAATAATATACACTGTGGATAAAATTATTTAGAAGGGTATCATATGCTATCAAGAAGCATTAGAAATCAATTGTTAACATAAATTCCAATGTTGTCTGATTTTAACATATTACTATAATAACCATAACTTTCAGCAAAAACCATCATGATCATTCAGTGATTATTACAAATCACTGAATGAGGCTAGACTTTGCAGAAAAATATAGAACTCACTGTATTCAGCAATAAGAGTATTATAAGCATCAAATGTATTTGATTAAGTTTTAAATATGTAATCTAGGGAGTAGAGAGTTAGCTCAGAGGTTAAAAGTGCTTGCTGTTCTTGTAAAGGACCTTCATTTAGTTCTCAGAACACACATATTCACTCAAAAATGTCTGTATTCTATTTTCAGGAAATCAGATGGCCTCTAACCTCTACAGTCACTGAATGTATGTGCTCCTCAGACATACATTTAGTCAAAGAATCCATAAGAATAAAAATTAAATCTTTAAAACTATATAACCCCATTGTATACTAATTAGAATACCAGATAAACATACCTAATGTGAATATGTACTGGGAACTTCAAAAATTATGCATCTCATGTCATTTATTATTCTATTTACCACAGTGGTATCAAAAGAATTGAACCCACTTTAAGTTATGCTTGAATTTTTACTGTGTAGCATTTTAATAAATGCTTTTTAATGACATCTGACCTATGACTTCTAGAATAAATCTCTGATTAAGCTTCTGTAAGTATATTAATGAATAAGTAAAAACTGCTCTGATGAACTTATTTGATATTGAATACCATTGCATCACCATGGTAGGCCTGGAAATATGTTGACTAGGCTTGTCTTGAACTTGTACATCTGTCTCTTGAGTGCTTAGCTATACCATCATACTTACTCAGCTTGATAAGTAACCAAATTATTTCCTTTATATTTCTGATTAAAGATAACTAATTAATTTTGTTATTTTTTATCATTTAAGTCAAAGGTTACAATGCTGCATTTCTTAACCCAATGAAAATTAAAAATCATTCTTTCCCATAAAGGATATTAGAGTCTTGAATCTATTGGCACTAATTATTAATTTAACACTATTCTTATAGGTCATTATCAGAAATCCAAGTACCAAATAGAAAACACAAATACACTAAATATAAAAAATACTAAATTAACAGAAAATTATTTGTACTAGAAAAGTAAACGTAGGATAATTCTTTAGACACTGAACTAGGAAGTATATGCATTAGTTGAATAAATATTCATTGTTCTTCATAGGTCTATAAATGATCTTCAAAATGGTTTAATTCTTGATTTGGTGGTGATACATAAATTTAAGTACATCCACAGACTTTCTATAAGGGTGAGTTCAGTTGTGTACTCCCAGTGGGTCATGCACTTCCAATCATCAACCCCAGAACTCTGTGATTCTGCAAATGAAACACACACACACACACACACACACACACACACACACACACACACACACACACACACACACACACACTTGGAGAAGTGGCCAGTGGCCACACACTAGAATTCTCCACATGGCTGGTTGGCTTCTCTCCTGCAGTTTCTATATCCCATTTTCCTGAGTCATGACAATTTCTCTCCTTTTTCCCAGGTCCTTTACTACACAAATCTAAAGGTCTTGCCCTATCTCCCTTTGACCAACCATTGGCTGCTGGCATCTTCATTGATTGATCAAAAATCAGCTGGGAACAAGGACCTTCAGCTTTTTGGCATGCAGATTCCTGATTAAATTAAAGCATTAGAACCAATCCCCTACAATATTCAGATACAGAATCAACACAAAATATGACTACTTCTCTCTATTTTGAACAATTTATTTTGTCTTTTATAAGGTTTATTTATGATATTTTTATGTATTTGGTTATTTGGCTTATATAGACATCTATGATTCGTATATGGGCATACAGCCTGTGGAGGCCATAAGAAGCATGAATCCAGTTGTACTGGAGTTTCAGATAATTATAAACTGTCATGCATGTGCATGCTGGGAATCACACTTGAGTCTTCTGTCTTCTGAAAATGAAGCCAGTAATCTTCACTGATCTACCTCTCTATCCCTTGTATTTACTCCATTCTCGTTGTATTATAATCCATACAGACTTTAATGGTCACACAGTGAATGCAGAAAGAATGAAAAGAGAAAGAGAATAATTCAAAGTGGCATTCGTTTTTGAGCTATTATTTCTATGAGTTGCTTTTATTTCCTATTTCTCTTCATGACTTAAGTATTCAAGAGTGAATATGTATTCCTCTTAGAATCAAAATAAAAATCATTTTTGTAAATAAACCTTATTTCATTAAAAATTCATAAAATTACTAAAGTAGTCTTGTGTAGCTAAAATAAAATATGACTAAACAAGAAAGCTTAATTAAAACCAGAAACTTGTAATGTACAAAAGATTAAATATAGATGAGAAAGCCCTATGAAGTAGATTCTGCAATCAAAATTAAGCATAAATAAGAAACAAGTGATAAAGTACTTACATTCATAACATTTGTAGAAAGAATGTTAATTAATAAGGGGTTGAGAATTGTGACAGGTATCACATATGAACTAAAATTGTAAAAATTAATTTATACTATTGATTAAAATAATTGCTGCCATGTTTCTTTGGGAAATATTTTTTTATTTATGTTAAGTACTTTGTGGTATGTATGTGTGTGTGTGTGTGTGTGTGTGTGTGTGTGTGTGTGTGTGTGTGTGTGGCATATATCTATAAATAGACCTCAACACCACAAAAAATGGAACAAATTAAAATTTTAGGTAAATGTAACACAAGCACAGATAAAATTTGTTAAAAGAAAGGCTTTCAACTAATGGAACCGGTACAACTAGATTTCCAAAAGAAAGAACAAAAAAGCAAAATAAAACAAAACAAAAAATTATTTTGACTGATCTTTACAGTTTACACATTTAAGATTCATAAATATTAACAAATTTAAAGGAAGTTTACAATTGTAAAACATTTAGAAAATATAATAGGACTATTTCATGACCTAAAATTATACATCAATTTTCATGATACCTATGTTAGAAAAATTGTGTCTTCTTTCCATATTCATATGCCTTTTGTTCTTTTTCTTAATATATGTTTAATATATAACATTATTTCTATATTACTAGCTTTATGGTATTGTTTAGGAAATAAGGAAAAATAATAGTCTGTACATACTCTAAAGAAACACAAATTAGGTATTTTTAAACACATTTCAAGTATATGTGTATACATGCAAAAATAGCTGTAAAAATATATGGCTATTTTGAAAATATGAGATCTAATCCGAAAGGAAAATAGTAAAAGCATTAAGAAAAAATAAAAATAATGATACCTTATGCTATATGAGGAAAAGAGTGAACATTATTCCATATACTCTGAACATTAAAAGGATGATAAGAACCTCTATAACAACAAATTTAAAACTTGGATAAATAAGAAAAATTATTAAATTGTCTTAACTCAGACAACAATAAACAGAATACCTGAAAAAAATATTAACTCAAAAATGTGCTTTAAGCCACTATATTTAGCAGAAGGATAATAATGTCACTTTCATCATCCATTTTTGGGGCATCTTACTTAAAGAGGTAACTAATATATTAAGAAAAAAAGAACAAAAGGCATATGAATATGGAAAGAAGACAATTTTTCTAACATAGATATCATGAAAATTGATGTAGAAAGTTTGAAAGATTCAGAGAAGTTTGTGCTATAACATAAACGATTATATTAATAATACTGAAAACATGAAAGAAATTATTTTTCTACATGACTACGGAGTAGAAACAAAATTTCAAATGGAAAACAGAGGTGCCCCTTGTATAATCACTCACATGACTTAAATGCTTAGATGTGGATTCAACACATAATTTGTAAGATAATTTTAAATAAAAATACTATTAAAGCAAAAATTAAATAACTAGAGAGAAATTCTGTGTGCTTACACAGGAACATTCAGTAGTTTCAAGGTAGTGATCCTGTAGAAATTAATCTACAGATGAAATTTCATCCAGATTGGAAACTTAGAGTGCTGTTTTGTTCATATCAATAAACTGACTAACATGTTTACATAATTTATTAAAATATTTACAAGGATCAATATAATTTTGAAGAAAAGACTAAGACATGCTACATATCTTCAAGAATTATTATAATGCTGTCTATATTAGTGCAGAGATTATAGTGTTGGTGAAGGAGTAGACAAATAGTTCAATAGAACTGGCTATACTTTTGAATTAACTTACAGTAATATGATTACCCAAATTATTACAAAGTTTTAGTGTATTAGGGTTTTGATTGCTGCGATGACACAGCATGACCAAACAGCAATTTGGGGGAAGGGGTTTTAATGAGTTTACACTTCCCACTATTCACCACCAAGAAAATCAAGACAGGAACACAATCAGGGCAGCATAGTATATGCAAGAGCTTATACAGAGGATATGAAAGGTTATAAATATAAATGTTGCTTTTATTTCCTCAGAGAAAGTGATGTTGTAGGAGTCTTACCCAAGCTGTTTGAATGACTACCTGGCTGGCCTAAGCCTGAAGCATTTCTATCCATCTATCTCTGGGCCTCATCCTGGAAGTTTCTAGCCTCCATACAGTCTAACCTGCAAGTCCAGACTTTGAGGGCTTCAGCTTCCAGCTGAGACTTCTGCTGAAGTGTCTGCTAACTTGGGCCTAGAGGCTTAATGTTCAGTCTCCAAGACTTAATGTTCAATAAACTCGCACTCTATAGTTCTTTTGAACTGATAGGCTGGTTCAACATACCTCTTCTGGCTTGAACTCCTCTGCAAGTTAACTGATTCAAATTGGCTTCTCTTAGCTTCTGACTGCATTTTTCTGTTTAGGAAAACTGCCTCTGAACTACATGAATCTAACCGCTCTGAACTGAAATGAACTGAGACAGAACCGACTGGACTGAGCTGAACTGAACTGACCTTAATTGAACTGAATTGAACCAAACTGAATTCCATTGAATGGCCTTTCCCCAGTGCTCATTAAATATCATCTATTTCCTGTCTTTTCTCATGGGAGTTGGGCATATTCTATTGCTGACACATTTTATCAAATCTTTCTCTGATTCATTACCTTGCCTGAACCTCAATTAAACATCATCATTTGGGATTAAAAGTGTAAACTGAATGCATGCCTTACTACAGCCAGAAGGACTAGGGATGTATATTATAACCAAAGGGACAAAAGGTGTATTGCATGGCTATGTTCAAGCCAGATCATATTGATGTGTTCCCTTGAAATGGCAGCCATGACACTGGATTTAAAGTTCCTGTACAGAGAGGGTGCAGTTTACTGACTTTCATTGCATGGTGTGTTTAGTCTGCTTTATTACAAACCCATATTCCCCAGACCAGAGTGTTACTACTACAATGAGGCTGGCCACTTTCCTGTTGATCAATAATTGAAAAAATCCTTACAGTTGGACATTATGGAGAGATATTTCTTCAACTGATGCTCCCTTCCTTTCTGATGATTCTAGTTTCAAGGTGAAACATAATACCATTTAGTACCCTTAGGAACAATATAATGCTTCAAGAAATATATATCATTATGTAATCCTTAAACAACTGACATTTCATGAAAAAATAATTTGAACACAGGTGTTACACCATTAATAAAATTACATGACTGGGATCATTTACCTAAGTATACAATTTAAAGCTATATATCTTTTATCAGGTAAGAGAAAATGTATTCTCTTTCTAGGGGAAAATACAGAACTTATCAATTTCTGTTCTTTTCAACATAAAAGGTAATGAAGTGAGAAAAAAGTCAGACATGGTGAGAAGATATTTATAAAATAATCTGATAAAGAATTATTATTTAAAGTCTACTGAAATCTCTTAAAATCCAACAGTCATTATTAAGTCAAATATTCAAACTCAAAATTTTCCTAACAGCAATGCAAAGAGGTCTGTGTGGATGGAGTTCTTGGTATACAAGTACATAACATGAGTTCAGATCTCTAAACTCACAAAAAATCTCTGTACATAAGTATATGCATATTGCCCTGGCACTGGAAAGTGGAGACAGGAGGTTGCCCTGGCATTAGAAAGTGGAGACAGGAGGTTGCCCTGGCACTGGAAAGTGGAGACAGGAGGATTTGCCTTTTAGTTTGTGCATATTTAAGAGCTCCATGTTTAGAAAAAGACTTTGTCCCAAAAACATAAGGTACTAAGATACAGGAAAGCACTTGACATTGTCTTCTGTAATCCATATGCCCTACACAGATGTTCATATACATTATAAGACAGAATCAAAGAAAATATAGAAATACATACTAAGCACATAAAATATATTTCACATTTAAATCATAATGAAATAGAAATTAAAACAAAAATTAAGGTATGACTAACCTCTCCTTAATTTAGCTGTTATCTGGTACAATAGAACCTTTACTTATTAAGTTGGGTGTGAATAATTTAAGCGATAAACCATTTTTGTAAGTCAGTTTTTTTTAAACAAAACTTGAATTTTTCTTAACATGGCAAGAAGCCAAAACCAACACACATAATAGCTTGCATAGACTTGTTTATAGAATTTAATAATTTGCTGTAGTTGAATTGTTAAATGGTTTCATCTGTATAAGACAATGTTGCTCTGCACAAAATAAATGGCACTTTCAACCCATTAAAGTAAATGGAGTTATGATAACTACATGTAAAATAAAATTTGAAGTCAAATTTACTGAAAACTCTGCATGACATGTGATTTCAACAATGTGACATTCTATAAAAGGCAAAAGGAGCATCAGTTGAAGAAACGTCTCCTCCCCTCTATACATTCTAAAATATGCATATAGTAAAAATATGAATATTTGAGGGAGAGGGAATGAAATTGGAAGGAAACAATTCAAGACAGAAAAGATTAGGCATTTAGATCGAGGTTACATGGGTATATAGGTCAAGGGTACATTCCATTATGTTGGACAGATACTGGAGTCAGAAACAGAAGAACATTGTTATTCAGGAAATTTGTTCCTTTTTTAAATAAAGACCAAGGTTCCAGGCTAGGGGATTTTATTTTTCAAATTTAGAGTGAATTTTCCTACCTCAATTAACCTAATCTAATAATCCTCACAAGAAATCTCAGAGGCTAATCTTTTAAAATTATTATCTTCCATAGGCAATTTAAGTGGTTTATCCCTTTAGTGATCCTAGATTGTGCTAAAAATCAATAATAATCATCATGGGGAATTTTTAGAATAGTCATTTTTTTCTACACATTAATAGTAGATTATACCTCTATATACTTGAAGTCCTTTAGAACGTAGCAAGAATGAACTAACATTAATGTAAACTATGGGGGATTTGGACTTATTATGCACTTATGTAGTTTCATTAATCAAAACAAAGGTGTGACATTAGTGGTGATGGCTCCCAACAGGTAAGTTTATAGTCACATTGTGAAAAATAATTAAATAAAACTAGGATTTTCTTAATATTCCAATAGAGCTGAAAATCTATGCATATAAAATCTTTCACAGACTTCTTTATAGCATATAGCAATTTAGGTAAATTATTAGGGAAGGTAATATACTAGAAAACCTTAAATATACCTTTTATAATGTGGGTTAGACTGAATTTATTTCATGCAACAGGCAAATAATTGGCTGTCTAGGTGAGAACATAAGACTAAAATCCAGAGAAAGCGAAAGTAATACTGTTTCATGCAAACATACTCATTCAGAATGTTTCTGTAGTTGCACATCTGCTAAAAAGTCTTTGTGGTGGACATTTAATAGAATCCCTGTGTCTTCCTATTATATTTATCCACCTCAACACAGCCATTCCCCCTATGTGTCTGCCTTCCTTAGGGTTTTATTACTGTGAAGAGACACTATGACCAAGGCAACACTTATACATAAAACACTTAATTGGGGATAGCACACTGTTTCAGAGGTTAAGTCCATTATCCTATGGCATGTCCAGGCAGACATAGTGCTGGAAGAGCCACAAATTCTAAATCTTAACCCAAGAGAGCCAGATGGACACTTTCTTCTGCAGGCATCCAGAAGGAATCACTCTTACACACTGAGCAGAGCCTGAGCATAGATAGTCTCAAAGCCCACATACAAAGTGGATACTTGCTTGAAAAAGGCTTCACCTATTTCAATAAGGCCACACCTTTTAGTAGTGCCACTCCTTATGCACAAGTATTAAATACACTATGGGGGCCAAAGATATTCAAACCAATGTTACTCCCTATGTAGGCATTTTGTTTCTACTTTACACCACAGTGACACCTTTCAAAGAAAAAGCTTTTATCTTAGGAAGGTGGTTTGTTTTCACTTTTCTAGTCTACCCACAACATTTTAATTCTCCTTTAGTTATACTTATTGTAGATCAGCACTTAATAATTTCCAGGAGACAGTGATGTTTGCTCTAGCAACTTTATGCGATGAGATAGGGTGGAGTCTCAGGACTGTTAACCAAAGAGAGAAAGCTGACACAATAATAAAAAGCAGGTAACCTTAATAAAACTCTGGATAGCAGTATATGTGGGGATCCATCTAAGGAATTGTCTATAATTTAGTGGCTCCAGTGTACTAGGAGAGAAACTTATGAATATAATCAGTCAGAACATTCAGTGTCTGTTTTGATATCTTTTAATTCTATCAGAGAGTAGGCCCATTGACCACAGAAGACCCTAAATTCATTTCTGACTTCTTATAGAAATTATAGTCCTGGAGTCTCTGAATGGTGATTAGGAAGCACTAGCTAGGTTCCTGAATGAACTCCAAGATATGGTGGCCAGAGAGTCCTGAGAAAAAAAAAGGTAGCCTAAGGTAAAAGAAACTTGGGCATATGACACAAATGAAAGAGGTTCAATGATGGTAGTCATAGGTATATAATGAAGGCTACTTTGTATTCAAAGAAGAGAGGTGAACCCACATAAAATGATGAGAGTAACAGGGTTTAACTGGCATTTGAACTATCCCCAAGGGTAAAAGAGAGTGGTACACAGAACACTTCTGACTTTCTTGTATTTTACAAACCATATCTAGTTTGAGAATGGTATAACAGAGGCCACCATGGGAATGCCATTCCTTGTCATTCTCTGGGATATATTTAGGCCATGCCTATTGGCAGATTAGATATTATTGAGTGTTTGAACATATAACTCTGACCAATTTTAGAAAATGGAGATGTGTGATAATTTTAGTGGAATTTTGGAGTCAGTTTGTTCCATCAACAATGAGATGGAGGGAGAAGGAGAATCTTGGCATCAGAGTTGTTCTGTCCCTGCCTACATTCCCTAGTCCATATGAAAGAGCATTCCCAGTCACCTGACAGGTCACAGCTAGGAAAATTTTGTACCAGGAAGAGGTTGTACCTATTAGTTGGATTTCTGTACCTATTATACCCTTGTCTAAGTCCTCTGACAACTGTTAATTTTCTCCTTGAGTCACTCTTTTTAGGGTTGTCTCACTGTCTAGCCTCTGACCATGAGGCTCAGTTCTAGATCCCTTCTAGTTTCTCTTATATTTCAAGTAATTTTGAAATCACAATTATTCTAGTTTCTTGAAAAAAGGTATAAAGAAGCATAAAAGGAAATATGTCTTAAGCTAGATGGAATTCCTGAAGAAAGAAGTTTGAATATGTCCTTTACTCTCCTGGTGTATCAAATTAGGGGGATATACTTTTCTGCCCAGAGGCTATCATATGTAACATGATCTCTGAATATGTGTTAAATGTCCGCCAGAAGGCAATTTGCTACTCTTAAGATAATATATTTTATTTTCTTTGAGGTGGGTCCTCTGGTATCAAGAGGAAGAGAGAATCTGATAGAGATTATGGTTGCTGAGAATCATATTGAGGAAAAAACTGGAGAACTGCTCAGCCAATGTAGGAATCACAAAGAAGGCAATATAGAGGATCACGACATGGATCAAGAAAACAGTCAAGTAATGTCTTGGCCCAAAGGTCTACCATTCCTGTGCCTCCAGGAAGAAGTTCTCCCCTACACCATGGATGTTGATAGACCAGAGGTTCCAGGGAGACAAGTCTCTGTCTTCCAGATATTCCCTCCTGTGAATGAAATTTGTCTCTTTGCATCTGTTAGCATTGTCTCTTGACTGATGTGTAGAAGTATAACCCATCATGGTCTATTACTGAGCAAGTCCATGGGATAAGTCTTTATTTGGCTTGATAATATCAAAGCCTGCTGTGTCCGGGTACTCATTCCTTTAGTCTCCTCATTCCCAGAACCAGGAAGGGGCTGAGGAGTCTTTCAAAAATAACTGTAGTTCAGGATCACTTCACTTAGAAAGGGTGACTTTAGTGTCACACAATCATTGTAACTTCTAAATTCTTCATGATTTTCAGGCCAGAATATCCACCTTCATTAGGGCCTTAGCAAAACTCAATGAAACTGCAAAAGGTGTAAAATGGGTTAGAACCATGGTCAAGTTTGGCAAAAGACAGAAGACCAAACTGTGCAATGATAAATATTAAAAGCTTTATTAAAGAGAGCAAGAGCTCCCTTCAGGAAAGTTGGTATTACCAAGCTGGTAGGTTGCATAAGGTTCCTATATTTTGCCATTTCCTTTATCTACCCTGGAAATGGGTAAGCCTTCTTTCTATTTGCTTCCATAATGTCCCCTCAGAAGAAGATGCCACAACCTTAGAAAGCTAGCTTTCACTTTTCAGGTATAAATTGTTTAAAGTGAGGACTTGACTGCTTCAAGGAGTGGTTAAGAGTAGGTTTTTATTATGGGTGTGAAACAGAGTATTGCCAGAGTCATGTGAAGGAGTATAGAAGAGGGTAATTGGTAGACTGAACAATGGTTAGTAGACTGAACTTGACCATTTTGTCAATGAGCAGAGAAAAGGGGAGAGGGATAGAATTGTGACAATAAGAAAGCAAAGAGGAGAGGGGACAAAGAGAGGGACACATGGCCAAATTGGCAACATTATACAGGAATGAGAAGCAGGAGGAAGGGGAAGCCATAAACTGCAGAAGTTTTTGCTAGGGGCCAGGGTAAGAAGAAGAGGTGGTGAGTTCTGGAGGCCAAAAGACCCTTTGGTATGTTAATAGGCACCAAGATTTGTGATTTGTCCTCAGTTTCTTTTGGAACTGACACTTATGTCCCACTAACTCTTCTTTATTTTAATATTGCTTTGTGTGTGAAGTAAAAACTGCTCTTAAACATTTTTGAAAAAATTACTACTAAAAGAAAATTGTATGTCTATGTTATGAGATAATAAAGGAGCAAAAATAAATCAACGTGTTTAGTCAAATAAATTCTATATTAATTGGTTCTTTGTTGGATAATATGGCTAATACTGTTTTCAATATCAGTCTCATCAGTTTTCTTTCTTTTTAGAAGACTCTTATCATTTTAAAGAAGCGATTATTTATGTTATTTCTTTTTCCCTTCTGGGAATAGGTAATCATTCTATAATTAAAATTTCCAGAAGCCAATATTAAAAATACCACAGTAGAATGAGTTTCATAACAATCTTTATATCTCTTTCTCCCTTTACTCCAAAAAATAAATAATTGTGCATACTTATTCTTCTTTCACAAATCTGTATTTTGTTGAAAAATTACAGTAAAAATTTCTGTGACTTTCAAACTAATTTCTTAAACCACAGACATAAAATTTAACTCTTAAAAATATGAGTTTTTATTCTATAGAGCTGTAGGATTAATAGCACTGAGGAAAAGACCTTTTTATCTTTTACTGTATTATTGGTAGTATTTCATTCATTGAAGCCAAAAAATAGAAAATAATATATATCAGGTCAAGAGTATATGAAATGTAAAATACTATATTTCACAGAAATTGATTTTAAAGTGTTAGTTAGGAAAAACTGTTGTTTAATATTTTCTAAGTGATTTTAGTTTCTAAAAAAGCTAACTTATACTATGTGCAATGGAACTTAATGTATAATTGCATAGTATTTATTTCTTATCTGTTTTTATTCACTTTTCATCCCAATTATAGCCTGGCCTCTCCTCCCAGTCCCTCCCTACATGGCTTCTTCCCTATTTCTCCCTCCCCTTCATCTCTGTTGGTATGGCTTCTATCCAGATATATTTGTAAAGTCATTCATATGTACTGATTCAAAATAAACTATCATAAATTATAAACCTTAACTTGCATGCTGCTGAACTCTAATTCTGATTTTTGGATGCATCATCTTATTAACGTGTTAGGCTTAGAGGATATAATACAAAATGAATAAATTCTTTAGTATAATAAAATTAATGTTGTACATTTCCTTATACTGTCATTATCCTGATTATTAATACATTATAGGTAAATCCCCTGGGAGGGAATAGGGAGACAAAGCATAGAACAGAGGAAGAAGGAACACCCATTCAGAACCTGCCCCACATGTGGCCAGTAGATATACAGCCACCCAATTAGATAAGATTGAAGAAGGAAATAAGTGCAGGCTAACAGGAACCGGATGTAGATCTCTCCAGAGAGACACAGCTAGAATACAGCAAATACATAGGCAAATGCCAGCAGCAAACCACTGATTTGAGAACAGGATCCCCGTTGAAAGAATCAGAGAAAGGACTGGAAGAGCTTGAAGGGGCTCGAGACCCAATATGAACAATAATGCCAACCAACTAGACTTCCAGGGACTAAGCCACTGCCAAAGACTATACATGGACTGACCCTGGCTCCAACCTCATAGGTAGCAAATGAATAGCCTAGTAAGAGCACTAGTGGAAGGGGGGAAGTTTTGGTCCTGCCAAGACTGAACCCCTCAGTAAAGGTGATTGTTGGGGAGGGTGGTAAGGAATGAGGATGGGGAGGGGAACACCCCATATAGTAGGGGGGAGGGGGAGGGTTAGGGGGGATGTTGGCCTGGAGAACCGAAGGGGAATAACAATGAAATGTAAATAAGAAATACTTAAGGTAATAAAGATGAAAAAAATACATTATAGCAAAATACCTAACTACAAATCCAAACCACTTAAAAAGCACATTAAAAGTTTTGAAATAGTGTAGAGGGCCGCAATAACATTCGCCACCACTAGATGGCGCTGGCTTCCACTGCGCCCCACGTGGAAGGCCAGGTCAGTCAAGCTAGCGCTACCGGCGCAAAGTCGGCTCCCTATGGGAGATTATTCTGTGCGCATGTGCTAGAGTGCCTTCATGCCAGGTCTTTGCCCATTTTGGGGCGTACCTGATGAGGTCATGAATAAGCAAATCAATCAGGTGTGGAAGACACGGGGGATAAATAGAGGTGCGCCTGGCGGCACAAGAAACTTCCACCATGAGAGAGGAATAGACAGGAATAAAGTCACTCATAGTAAGAATTTCTATGTTCGTGCTCCTTGCCGGGCGGAAGTCGTCGGGGACATCTTTGGTGCCAAGAAACCCTGACAGAAACATCGCCGGGTGCACGGAAGCCTCCATTTCACGGAGAAATTCAGAAGCTATGAGTGGGGTAAGACCCCTGAGAGACCATGGTTAGCCTTGATCTGCTCCAACTCTTACACACCACTGCGGACCGCCTTGAGTGCCGCTGGGTTGCTCACGGCAACCCTCGGGGCTTTATTGACTTTGGGTTCTAGCTACCACCAAACAGCTTCAGAGGTCGCCGTGGGAACTGCTCCAGATTAAAACAGCAAAGCGGAGAGTGTTGGAACAAAGAAAAAAGATTCAGAAACAGGGGTGGTGAAAAGTTGCAACGCAGAGAAAAGGAAGCTGATCGATCTCAGCAGTCCCCTCCAATTGGAGGTGAAATATTGGGAAAAGAATGCGGTAGAGAAGGGAGGAGGTAAAAGGAACACAGTATGTTGGCAGAAAACTTTGTCTTGGTGCTTATAAAAGGTGTACTTAAGCTCCGCGCCCCCGGGGAACGTGACGTCCGAGCGCTGACTCGACAGCTTTACAGGAGTCATGCTGATCAGATTTGATCGAGGCAGACGCCTGAAAATTTATTCAGGAGAATCAAATAAAAAGGACATCTCAGTGCCCGTGCACAGCCTGATGGAGTTTATGTAATTTGGGTTGTGGTAGAAATATTCAGGGGCTGTGTTTCACTTCCATACCATTGGCAAAATGTCGGTCGTGCCGCTCAGATAATATATCTTAGTATCTTACAGGAATTGGGTTTCAACACGTTGGTGGACTAGTCCAGGAATTGAGACAATCCATCGCCCATATCAACTCCACCAGTGGATAGTCACCGTGGACACCATCTGGTTTTTCCCTCTTTGTCTGTTGTTTGTCTCCTGGTACCAGGATGTCTCCATGTCTGTCAGTTTATGTCTGTGATTTTTTGTTTCTCGTTGTTTAAATGTTTTACGTTTCATGTTCAAAAAAAAAATGGTAAAAACCTTATCTGCGTTTTACACCTTGACTTGGTTTTAACTCGTTTCAAAAGGAACAAATGAATGAAAAGGTTTCAATCAGGTCTTTCTAAAGCCCTGTGCCTGGAGCCAGGTGTCTAGATTAGCTGGAGGGAGCTGCTTAGAAGCTGATTAAGCGTCTACACGGGCTGATCTTAAAGGTGCTAACAACTATAAACTTCTTTGATTACGAGAGTTGATAGCTGTTTTCTCTTAGAAAAAATCCCTGACTGGTTAATTGACTCAACAGGTGACAAGGTGCATCTCTTAAAATCATAGCTAAAAAGGTAAAAATGTGTTGTTTGATATGTGTAGCCACTTCAATTTTGTTTCTCATTGGTTTTAAATGTATAAACATGCTCTGTTGCCTTTTGGTTGTGGACTATTGGCTTTCAAGTTATTGGATATGTTTAAAAATTATAATATTGGTAACAGAAAGTTGGCTTTAAAACTATAATTTAGATGGAAATAATTCTAGATAACATGTGACATTGGGCCACCCTAGTGAGACAGGTCTAAATTGAGGTAATGTTTTATGGAATTCTTATGCTGTGAAACCAGGCTTCTAAAAGAATTTAGGACATTGTCTCGAAAAGGTATTGGAACCACGCCATTGTGCGTTCTAATGTAGAATTGATAGTCAAACTTTTTGCAACATAATAGATAGACTTGTGGTGCCTTGAGACTAGATTGTTGGGGTTGACTTTTTGCTTTCCATAGGTGTGGCAAAACGCCTGAGTTATCTGTATTCTAATGCTAATTTCCACTGCCCGGAGAACAACTGCCTAGTCACATACTAAGAGCTCAGGTGACCTTGGTGGTGGTCTGCTGTTACAAGGAGAATTTAAGATTGTGATTAAGGATTGCCAGTGTTACATTGACTAACTCAAATTTATTTATAATTGAGGAAAAATCAAACAGGTAGAGATTGTATTGGATAGAGATTGTTACAAGATTTATAAAGGATTGATGAGGTTTTAGAACTTATGGAGAACATTACAGCTTGTTTGCTTACTCCAACTGCCATTTCAAGATAGATTTAGAGGATTGTTTTTTATGCAGTTTGTTTACATCCTGGCGATTGTGAGTTTTATTTGTGAGCTTGCTTATAATTTTAGAGAGCCCATAGAGTGATATCATTAAAAGTGGCTAACAGCCTTATATTATATAATTTTATTTACTTCTTCAATGTAAAAGGATTTAGAACCTTAAATCTTTCAGTGTATATGAAAAATTTTACTACAAACTTTTGCTCTCAAAATGAGCTTTAATATTTGGGGAGTAGCATGTTACACTACTCCAGAAAAGAATATTTGAAGCTAATTTCAAGCTTCTAAAGATATGTTAATTGGCTAAGTACCTCCCCTTACCAGAGGACTTGGTCTTTGTTATGCACATTGGAGACAAAACTTCAGCTGTGTTAATACAGAATTGTAGGCTAGAGTCATGAAAGTATTTTAAAAAGAAACCTGGTGAAACATATCTTAGTCCAAACAGCAATTTAATTGGTTATTACAAAATACTGATATTTGGCCTATTACATATACAAATTTCAGGCAAAATTGATAACTTTACTCCTTGCATGCTTTTGTATTTACTGTAAATTTGTGCATACAACCCATAGAAAATGCGCTTCCTGTTTTTTATATGTTAAAAATCAAGCTTTCACTTCATATACTGATAGTCATTGTGTGGTTTGTGGTTTACAATTGATTTCAAACTTAATGCTTTATTGGAGACAGGTTTTCTACTTGAAATCAGTGAGTGATTCAGTGTAAATTTGTCTGACAACTCACTGTCCTTTCAGTGCTCTGGCTCAGGAGAACTAAACAAAACCATAGACCCAGCTCTTTGAAAATGATAATGGAGTTGATAACACACCCTCACGAAAAGAGGAAGACTCCGTTTGCTTTTCAACGCCCAGCCTCACCCTGCCAACTCAGATTTCTAAATAAGGCTAAATCTGGACCTTGTTTACAGGATTTGACATTTCTAATTAATGCTTATGTTTAGGTAAATAAAGTTTGTGAGGTGCTGGAGAGATGGCTTAGTGGTTAAGAGCACTAAATACTGTTCCTTTATAGGACATTTAAGAACTCAAACTGGATTGCCTAGACTCCTTAACAAGGGAGGACAGATACCAGACAGATTAGGCCTTACATAAGAAAAATTAGTGAAAAAATCTCATTCTTTATATATCCAAAACAATAATGCTAGAAACAATAATTTGGTATACAAGTCAAATTATAAATACAAGTGCTCAGTGTCCTCAATTTAATCCTCGAGGACTTATCTTAATAAACAATATTTTAACAATTTTAATAAATAAATAGGGGGAGTTATCCCTGTATGCTAAAATATGCTCCTTTTATTTCAATTTTAAAAAATTTGGATGCCAAAGTTTATGGCACCCTACAACTAGGCATACTTCTGCCTAGGTGAAATAGAGAGATCCACATATTGACATACGATCCTGTCCAGATATTTTTATATGGGGGAAGAGGGAATGTTTGTGTTTTTCTACAGGATGCTACAAGAGTGTGCCAGCTGCCTGGGTGGTTGCTGAGACTTGCTGATCCTGGTTACATGAAGATTCAGCTCGTGGTTCGGGTCCTAGGAAGCTCATTCCTCTGCCCTGAAAGGAAGACGGAAGATCCCCCTTCACCTTTTGTCATCACAGAAATCTTGCCGTTGCTGCAGTCAGTGTTACCGCGCGTGTGTTCCCGTCCCACTGTGGCCTACGCTCCAGACTCTGTACCTGCCTTGCTGACTCAGCTATTACCCCTGTCCTTCATTTCCTTGGTGACTCTTGCTGCCTTAACTGGTAACTGGTGTTGCCATTTTACAGACTAGCTTCACAGAAAAAGCCACCTGTGTAAAAGCTACAGTGACTGGAGAACTCTGTCCTGGTCATACAGATCTCTCAGAATTTGGTTCCATTGTTTGCCAGTTGTTCCAGAGAAAAATGACTGATCCTGAACTGTGTCCTGGAAAAAGACCTTGACACTTTGCTGCTATTGTAGCAGCCATTACAGCTGCAGACAGTTGTCTGCAGTGTCTGGAAATTATCCTCCACCAATCTATTGTTAGACAAGTACAGTGGGTGAACTTTCTGGAGTAGTTACTAACAATTGGGAATTCTAAATTTCATTATAGGAAATGGCTTGACCATGGCCCTTGGTGGCAACAGCTGTGAGGAGGACCAAATGAGGTGCCCACTACTTATGGGAGTGGCTCTGTTTGATACAGCCCCTATGCTGTGGATCAGTATTCATACCATGGTTGGTTTGCAAACTCAGACCTCAACAATAATGTGACAAGGCCGTTTATTCACTCAAGCACTTATGACCATTGTACAAAGGGCCTCCACTGAATTTGGTTATCTTGCTCAGGACTTACTCTGTATCTGAGTTCCCCTGCTCCTGCACCCCAAGGACCTGTGGGTCCATTTGCACTGGGGAGAGGGTCTCTCTGTATTCTGAGTTCTCTGCTCTTGCCCCCATAGATCTGTGGATCATTGCACTGGGATTGAGAGAGACTCAGTGATTTCCTTTGATCAGCCCCTGCACATCGCTGAGGTTTCCTCATTGCCTGTGATATGGGTGATCATGACTGCTATAAAATTTATAAATAAAAAGGGTGAGATGTAGAGGCCATACAACATTCGCCACCACTAGATGGCGCTGGCTTCCACTGCGCCCACGTGGAAGGGGCCAGGTCAGTCAAGATGGCGCTAGCCTTTACATAAACCCGGCTCCTATGGGAGATTATCTGTGTCATGTGCTAGAGTGCCTTCATGCCAGGTCTTTGCCCATTTCCGGGCGTACCTGATGAGGTCATGAATAAGCAACCAATCAGGTGTGGGTGCGTACAGAGGGGGATAAATAGAGTGCGCCTGGCGGCGCAAGGGGGGCTTCCACCATGAGAGAGGAATAGACAGGAATAAAAGTCACTCATAGTAAGAATTTCTATGTCTCGCGTGCTCCTTGCCGGCGGGAAGTCGTGCGTGGGACAAAATAGTTAATGGAAAATACAGAAAAAATATTTAACTAATAACTGTTGACAAGGGAAGACAACTGTAAAAGATATCTCAGCACACGAAATTAGAAGGAAGCTAGACATATTCAGAAGCATATAGTTAAAATTTTACATTTGATCATTTGTAGCATGAAATTATGCTGTGAGCAATAAAAAATAGTAAATCAAGATGGAATTTTTATACTTCAATAATTCATAATTCTATTTTCAAATAATTTGTTAAGGTATTCAGTAGGAACACAAGCCTAGTTGTTTCCTAGTTTGATACACACACACACACACACACACACACACACACACACACACACAAATGTACTTCTGACATCATTCATAGGTACTGAATAAATATATACTGTCATATATTATAATCGTTAACTAGAATACTGCTGGACACTTAGTCTGATTCTCTGATGTATAATCTTATTAAACGGTTAGGCTTAGAGGATATATATATATAAATATATATATATATATATTTATATATATATATCTTGTTTTTCATGATGTGTCACACTAGCTTTATTATTAATGTGTGGCATACAATGTGAAATCAGTTTGAGATAACAGTGAAAAATCTAGAGGTAAATAAATTGTCAAAAAACTTTCCTCATCTACAACTTTATATAATTACTATAATTATAAAAGGCTACCATGTGTTATAATTCCCTGTAGCAGTGACTTAACTCATATAATATAGTTACATAAGATTACATAAAATTAGAATTTAGAGTTGACTAAATACCTTGATTCACATATTCTTACTATCTTTTGAGAATACCTTTCTCCTCATTAAGTTTCAATAATTGGTATGGCATTTAATATACTGCAGATATATTGTAATTTATTAATTTCTTTCTTCATACTTTAACTTAACATGCTTTATGTAACAGACACTATGAATGAGGATTTATAGCCTTCTTGTTCTTTTTTTCTTTCTGCTTCCTGTGTGTGGTTGAAGGATTTAATCAAATACCTTTTCTCCTGATGCCTGCTATCAAACTTTCCCTACAAATCTAACTCTGGAACTATAAGTCAAAAATAACGACTATGTCTTTTCTAAGTTTTGCTTGTTCATCCTATTTCATCCCATATATCAAAAGGTAACTACTACAATGCATTTCTAAACAACATAACTAAGGAATGTGTAGAGAAACTCAAAAATAATAAGCTATTATAAATTTGCACCAAATGCAAGGGCACCCACATTCATAGAAGAAACTTTAATAAAGTTGAAAATACAAAGTGACCCCAACACAATAATAATGGAAGACTTCGGCACCCAACTCTCCCAAATGGACAGATCATTGAAACAGAAATTTACAAAGATAGAATGAAAGTAACAGAAGTTATGAACCAAATGAATATAACAGATATCTATAGAACAGTTCATCATAAAACAAAAGAATATATATTCTTCTTAGCACATCATGGTACCTATTCCAAAATTGACCATATAATTAGTCACAAAACCGACTTCAGCAGATACAAAAAATTTGAAATAATCCTGTACCCCTTATAAGATCGCCATGGACTAAGGCTGGTCTTCAATAAAAACAAAAATAAACAAACAAAAAAAGCCCACATACCCATGGAAGCTGAACAATGCTCTACTAAATGATAATTTGGTCAGGGAAGAAATAAAGAAAGAAATTAAAGACTTTTTAGAACTTAATAAAATTGAAGGCACAACATATCAAATCTTATGAGATACTATAAAAAGTAGATTACTAAGGGGAAAACTTAAAAGCTCTGATTGCCTCCAAAAAGAAAAACTGAAGAGATCATATACAGGAATCTTGACACCACACCTGAAAGCTCTAGAAAAAAAAAAAAAGGAAATATACCCAAGAGGAGTAGAGGACAGGAAATAATCAAACATAGGACTCAAACCAACAAAGTAGAAACAAAGAGAAGTATACACAGAATCAACAAAACTAGGAGCTGGTTCTTTGTGAAAATCAACCAGATAAATAAACCCTTTGACAGAATAACCAGAGGGCACAGAGGCAGTATCCAAATTAACATAATCAGAAGTGAAAAGAAAGACATAAGAACAGAAACTGAGGAAATTAAAAAAGAATATCAGATTCTACTAAAAAAGCATATAGTCAACAATACCAGAAAATCTGAATGAAATGAGCAATTTTCTAGAGAAATACCAGGTACCAAATTTAAATCAGAATCTGATAAACCATCTAAACTGTCCTATAAACCCTAAAGATATAGATGCAGTCATTAAAATTCCCCTAAGCACAAAAAGCTCAGGACCAGATAGGTTTAGTGCAAAATTGTAACAGACCTTCAAAGAATAACTACTACCAATATTCTTTAAAAAAAATCCACAAAATAGAAGCAGAAGGAACACTAATTCTTTCAATGAAGCCACAATTATGCCTATCCCTAAAACACAAAGACCCAATTAAAAAATAGAACTTCAGAACAATGTCACTTATGAATATTGATGCAAAATATTGAATAAAATTCTCTCAAACTGAATCAAAGAATACATCAAAATGAATATAAAAAATGATCAAGTAAGCTTCATACCAGAGTGGCAGGGAAGGATCTATATACAGGAATCCATCAACATAATCCAGTATATGAAAAATCTCAAAGGAAAAAGAACACGATGATCATTTCACTAGATGTCAAGAAAGCATTTGACAAAATTCAATATCCCTTCAAAATAAAAGTATCGGAAAGATCAGGAATTCAAAGTCCATACCTAAACATAGTAAAAACAATATATAGCTAATCAGTAGCCGACATCAAACTAAATGGAGAGAAACTTGAAGCAATCCCACTAAAAGCAGGACTAGCCAAGGCTGCCTACTCTTTCCTCACCTATGCATTATGGTACAAGAACTCCTAGCCAGAGTATTTAGACAACAAAAGGAGGTCAAAGGGATATGAACTTGAATGGAAAAAGTGAAAATATCACTATATGCAAATGATATGATAGCAAAATTAAATGACCCTTAAAAATTCAACAAATTATCCTAAACCTGAAAAAACACACCTTTGGAAAAGTTGGATATAAAATTAACTCAAACAAAGCAGTAGCCTTCCTCTACTCAAAGGATAAACAGGCCAAGAAAGAAATAATGAAAACACCACCCCTAACTAGAGTCACAAATAATATAAAATACCTTGGTGTGACTCTAACCAAGCAAGGGAAAGATCTGTATGACCAGAACTCAATACTCTGAAGAAAGAAATTGAAGAAGATCTCAGAAGATGGAAAGATCTCCCATTTCCATGGGTTGGCAAGATTAATATTGTAAAAGTGGCCACCTTTCCAAATGTCAGAATTCAATGCAATCCCCATCAAAATTTCAACTCAACTCTTCATAGTGTTAGAAAGAGCAATTTGAAAATTCATTTGGAATAAAAAAAACCTAGGATAATAAAAATATACTCAACAATAAAAAAAAAAAAACTTCTGGGAGAATCACCATTTCTAACCTCAAGCTGTATTATTGAGCAATAGTGATAACAACTGTAAGGTATGTGTACAGAGATCAGCAGGTAGACAAATGGAATAGAATTGAAGACCTAGAAATGAACCCATCCATCTATGATCACTTGATCTTTGACAAAAGACCTAAAACAATCAAGTAGGAAAAAAGACAACATTTTCAACAAACAGTGCTGATTCAACTGGAGGTCTGCATGTAGAAGAATGCAAATCTATCCATACTTTTTGCCTTCTATAAAGCTGAAGTACAAATGGATCAAGGACCTCCACATAAAACAAGATACAATGACACTAATAGAAGAGAAATTGAGGAAAAACCTGTAACACATGGGCACAGGGGAAATTTTCGTGAACAAAACACCAATGGCTAATTGTCTAAGATTAACAATAGACAAGTGGAACCTCATAAATTTGCAAATCTTCTGTAAGGCAAAGGATATTGTCAATAGATCAAAATGGCAATCAACAGATTGGGAAAAGACCTTTATCAATCCTACATGCTATAGAGGACTAATATCCAATATATACAAAAACTCAAGAAGATCAACTCCAATGAATCAAATTACCATATTAATAAGTGGAATACAAAATTAATTTGGGATAACAAAAAAACTAAGACAGCAAAAACTATCCTCAACAATAAAAGAACTTCTGGGGGAATAATTTATAGGAGAAGATCTGGGGACAATGTTTGGGGCACAGACTGAAGGAATGTCCATTCAGAGCCTACCCCATCTGAAGATTCAGCCCATATACATACAGTCACCAAACACAAACAATATTGCTGGTGCCAAGGAGTGAATGCTGACAAGACCCTGATATAGCTGTCTCCTGAGAGGCTCTGCCTGAGCATGACAAATAACAGAGGTAATTGCTCCCAGTCAACCACTGAACTGATAATAGGGTCCCCAGTGGAGGAGGTAGAGAAAGGATTGAAAGAGCAAGGTCCTTGACACCTCATGAGAACAACAAAACCAACCTACCAGAGCTCCATAGGACTAAACCTCCATCCAAAGAGTACACATGAACAGACCCACAGCTCCAGCTTCGTATGTAGCATAAGATTGCCTTGTTGGTTACCAGAAGGAGGAGAAGCCCTTGGTCCTGCAAAGGTTGAATCCCCCAGTGTAGAGGAATATCTGGATGGGGATGCAGGAAGGGGTGGGTGGTTGGGTCGGTGAAAGGGGATAAATTTGAAATGTAAATAAAAAAATCCAAATAAGTAGAGTACAGATCTAAACAAAAAATTCTCAACTGAGGAATATCAAATGGAAACAAAGAACTTAAAGAAAAGTTCAATATCCTTAGTCATTCAGGAAATGCAAATAAAACAACCCTGAGATTCCACTTCACACCAGTCAGAATGGCTGAGATCAAAAACTCAGATGATAGCAGATGCTGGCAAGGATGTGGAGAAAGAGGAACACTCCTTTATTCTTGGTGGGATTGCAAGCTGGTATAACCACTGTGAAAATCAGTATGGCAGTTCCTCAGAAAATTGGACATAGTACTACTTGAAGACCCAGCTATACTACTCCTGGGTATATACCCTAAAGATGATCCAATATATTACAAGGACACATGTTCTTCTACATTCATAGCAGCCTTATTCATAATAGCCAGAGCTGGGAAGAACACAGATATCCTTCAACAGAAGAATGGATACAGAAAATGTCATATATATATATATATATATATATATATATATATATATATGTGTGTGTGTGTGTGTGTGTGTGTGTGTGTGTGTGTGTGTGTGTGTGTATGATACTTAGCTATTAAAAACCATGACTAAACAAAATTCTTAGACAATGAATGGAACTAGCAAATATCATCCTGAGTGAGGTAACTCAGTCACAAAAGAACTCACATTGTATGCACTCACTGATAAGTGGATATTATTCCATAATCTCAGAGTACTCAAGATACAATTCACAGAATACATGAATCTCAAAAAGAAGGAAGCCCAAGTATGAATTATTAGTCTTAAGAAGGAGAAAAGACTCACAGGAAGGAAAAAGGAAACAAAGTGTGTAGCAGAGACTGAAAGAACGGCCATCGAGAGACTGTCTCACCTGTGGATCCATCCGTCCATCCATCTATGTATGTATAGTCACCAAACGCAGATACTATTGTGGATGTGGAGTACATGCTCACAGAAACCTGATATAGTTTTCTCCTGAGAGATTCTGTCAGAGCCTGACAATACTGAGGTTGATGTTTTCAGCCAACCATTGATCTGAGAACATGGTCTCCAGTGGAAGAAAAAGAAAAAGGACTGAAGGAGCTGAAGGGGTTTGTAAACCCATAGGATGAACAACAATAATCCAACAGGACCCCCCATATACACACAGCTCCCTAGGAGTAAACCATCAACCAAAGGTATATATAGGGGACCATGGATCCAGCAGAATATGTAACAAAGAATGGCCTTGTGGCCATCAATGGGAGAAGAGGCCCTTGGTCTTGTGCAGCTTTTGATGCACCAGTATAGGGGAATTCCAGAGTGAGGTGGTGGGAGTGAGTATGTGGGTGGGTGGGTGGAGCACCCTCATAGAATTAGATGTTGGGAGCGTGGGATATGGTGTTTGTGAATGGGAACCCAGAAAATTAGATAAAATTTGAAATATAAATAAATAAAATATCAAATAATAGAAAAAAGAGAAAAAATGAAATGTATAGGAAAACTCAAATGTTATAAATTACAAATTTGATACAATTTATTAAAATTGGATATGAATGTAATAATTTTCTTGATAAAAAATTACATTTTCGTGTATGTTATATGTGAAACAAATATATAAAATTAATATTTTTGTTTATATACACAAAACTAGGAGAGAGAATTTTTTTTTTTTAATTTTTGTTGAATATTTTTTTGTATTTACATTTCAAATGTTATCCCCTTTCTCTCTTTTTTCCTGTCCATAACATCCCCCCCCCTTCTTCTGAGGTGTTCCCCACTCTGCCCCTCCTTTCTTTCAGCCCTGACCTTCCCCTACACTGGGGAATCGAACCTTGGCAGGACCAAGTGCATATCCTCCCATTGTTGCGCATCACGGCCATCTGCTATATATGCCCCTGGAGACTTAGGTCCCTTCATGTGTACATTTTGGCTTGTAGTTTATTCCCTGGGAGCTCTGGTTTGTTGTTATTTTTGTTCTTATGGTGTTACAAACCCCTTCAGCTCCTTCAATCCTTTATCTCCTTCTTTGGGGACCCCGTTCTCAGGACTCAGTTCAGTGGTTGGCTGAGAGCTTCTGCTTCTGTATTTGTCATGCTTTGTCAGATCCTCTCAGGAGACAGCTATATCAGGCTCTTGTCATCATGCACTTCTTGGCGTAAGCAATAGTGTCTGGGTTTGGGGGCTCTGTGGTATGTGCTGGACCCTCAAGTAGGGCAGGCTGTGAATGGCCTTTCCTCCAGTTCTGCTCCAAATTTTGTCTCCATATATCCTCCTGTGAATAATGTTGTTCTGAGAAGGTCTGAAGCATCTGCACTTTGTTTGTCCTTCTTCTTGAGGTTCATGTGGTCTGTGGATTGTATCTTGGGTAATCTGAGCTTTTAGGCTAATATCCACATATCACTGAGGGCATACCATGTGTGTTGTTTGGGATTTGGTTACCTCATTCAGCATGACATATTCTTGTTACACCCAAAGAAATAATTTTAAGTAAAATTAGAAGAAATGAAAATGAATACACTAAATCAAATTGATAACAAAATCAATACAGAAAAAATTAAAATTAAATAATCAAATAAAAGTTTTATAGCACATTTAAGTACAGTCACTGTGGGATATGATTATATTTTGTTGAATACATATGAACTTATCAAGAATAAAGGAGAATTACGATTAAAATTTACATATTACAAGTATAAAATGAATAGAAGAAAGTATTTGAATAGTTCATTGTATGCTGAAAAAAATTGTACTGTGCAGATCACGGGAATAATGTTGGATCAAAACCACATTAACTCAACCACAACCATCATAGAAAAGGCTGTAGGAGCTAATTGCAGCAGATACATAAATTTTCTTTTAATTAGGCTTGTGAGGAAGACACATGCTTCAATGAGAACTCTGGAGAAGCAAATAACAATTAAGTTCTAAAACAGCAATTTTGATTTGCATCTTTGTATTATGTTGAAAAGAAAATTGCCCAATATGCAGAACATAGCTGAAAATAGAATCAAAGGTGAAGAAATGACAGATTTCTTGCCAAAGTAACATAAATTAAACTGAGATAGACAAAAGATTACATGTTAGTAGCTTCGTTTTTAAAGTAACATTTCAGGTAGTTGCTTTATATGGGCCTATGTAAATTAAAGGAAGACTTATCAATAAAATATACTAATGTGATTCTCATAAAAATAATTTTGTTGCCTGTGAATAATGATAATCAGAAGAACAAAAAATGGGGATTTAATTATCAGAGGCAGTGAGGTAAAGAAACTTATTCCTCAGCATTCTAAATGTAATTCAAAATGCATTTTTAAATAGAATATAAAGATGTTGTATAGGTCAACTTGCATACACAAATCTTTTAAATTGACATTATGATACTTAACATTTTGTATTTCATGTATCATCTCTACTAGATGTCCATTTATATTATAGAAACGAAACGAGACATCAAATTGTTTTTACAGAAAAAGAAAAACAGCATTTTAAAATTATTTAAGCATTAATTTATTAAAGATGCATTTACATTTTAGCATGTGACTGAGAAATGAAATAGTTCAATTCATCATAATGGAAACATAATAGAATATATTTACACAAACTAAAATTGGTATGATATTACTACATAACATTATATTATGGAACCATAATCATGCATGGTCCATTGATTGATCCAAAAGTCATTAGAAATGTTTGTCTGTACATATTACATAACTGAGTTTTCTTATTGTACTTTTTAATATTAATCATTAAAACAGGTATAGAAAAAGCTGCAGAGATATTTTCAGTGCTTTAATTAATTTAACTAAGGAAAGAATAGAGAAATGGCAGGAAGATAAAATGAGAACTCAAATGTGTTTCTTCTTTGTTTTTTTTTTTTCTTAGGAAGTATCCTGCAAAGCCTAAAACTCTTTAAAGTTCACTGGCAATTCTGTGCCATACTAGTAGATACCCATAAATAGTTTTTGGTTTCTTCTAATATTTCCCTTTAATATTGATAGTATGTTCTATTACACAAACAAATGTCTTCTTCATGTTGGTCTTACACACACACACACACACACACACACACACACACACAGACACTTTAATAGTTTGTTCCTATATCACCTTTTTTTCTACTTTTCTAGGCCTAGTCATTTTCCCTAACAGTCCTTCAATTTTTAAAGATGATCATTACTTCTATTTTCTTACAAATAACATACTTTTGTAATCCTTTGACTTAATAAAATTGATTTTTATGTTATACACATATCCATTTATACCTGTCTTTAATATACATATATATGTGTGTGTGTGTATGTGTGTGTGTATGTTTCACAATTTACACTTTAATTATATATATATTTTTTCACTATTACATAATATAATATAAATATGTTTGCATATATTTTCATTATTATTCAATAACTGCATATTGAACATAATACCTCAAATGAACATTAATATACAAATATTTCTGTGCTATGCTGACATATATGCTGAGTGAGTCATGTGAGGTTCTAACCTTATTTTTGGCGAATCTCCCTAATATTTCCTTAATTGCTGAACTACATCTCAGCCAGCATTGTGTAAGATCTTTTGTTGTTAATTTGTGTAATTTATATATCCTGCTTTAAATTACTTCTCAGAGGAGAGATTAGTTTAAAGTGAATTATAATGAAATGTACCTGATAATTTTATATTCAGGAAAACAACAGTTCCTGGATATACAGAAAATTATGTACTTAGATAGAAAATAATGTCTGAAGGATAACAGATTATTTTCTCCTTTCTTTTGTGTAATCTTCATACTTCTTTCCTTTTTTCCTCCAAGGCACTACGTCTTTCCTTTTTTATAATTACAATGGTTGAATACCAAATTGTTAACTCCTAAACTAAATTGTAGCCATATATCATGACTCTGTTGCTGTTTTTATAGTTATTTATTTAGAAAACTTCCCTAACCTAAACAAAGAGATGCCCATATACATACAAGAAGCCTACAGAACTCCAAGTAGATTGGACCAGAAAAGAAACTCCTCCCATCACATAATAGACAAGGCTACCCACACTCTCCCTACTTATTCAATATAGTTCTTGACGTTCTAGACAGAGGAATCAGACAACAAAAGGAGATCAAAGGGATACAGATGGGAAAAGAAGAAGTCAAAATATCACTGCAGATGATATGATAGTATATTTAAGTGATCCCGAAAGTTCCACCAGAGAACTACTAAACCTGATAAACACCTTCAGCAAAGTGGCTGGGTATAAAATTAACTCAAATAAATCATTAGCCTTCCTCTACAAAAGAGAAACAAGCCAAAGAAGAAATTACAAAACTACACCCCTTCACCATATTCCCATATATATAAAAATACCTCAATTGTGAGCTTTAACCAAGCAAGTGAAAGATCTGTATGATAAAACTTCAAGCATCTGAAGAAAGAAATTGAAGATCTCAGAAGATGGAAAGATCTCCCATGCTCATGGATTGGCAGGATTAATATAGTAAAAATGGCAATTTTACCAAAAGCGATCTACAGATTCAATGCAATCCCCATCAAAATACCAATCCAATTCCTCAGAGAGTTACATAGGACAATTTGGAAATTCATCTGGAATAACAAAACACCCAAGATAGCTAAAACTATCCTCAACCATAAAAGGACTTCCGGGGGAATCACTATCCCTGAACTTAAGCAGTATTACAGAGCAATAGTGATAAAAACTGCATGGTATTGTTACAGAGACAGACAGATAGATCAGTGGAATAGAATTGAAGACCCAGAAATGAACCCACACACCTATGGGCACTTGATTATTCACGAAGGAGCCAAAACCATCCAATGGAAAAAATATAGCATTTTCAGGAAATGGTGCTAGTTCAACTGGAGGTCAACATGTAGAAGAATGCAGACTGATCCATTCTTATCACCCTGTACAAAGCTTAAGTCCAAGTAGATCAAGGACCTCCACATCAAACCAGATACACTTAAACTAGTAGAAGAAAAAGTGGGAAATTATCTCGAACACATGGGCACTGGAAAATTTCCTGAACAAAACTACCAATGGCTTGTGCTCTAGATGAAAAATCAGCAAATGGGATCTCTTAAAAAACTGCAAAGCTTCCCAAGGCAAAAGAACACTGTTGTTGGGACAAAAGCAGTAACCAACAGATTGGGAAAGATCTTACCAATACACAACTGATAGAGGGCTTATATCCAAAATATACAAAAGAACTCAAGAAGTTAGACCAGAGGGAGAAAAATAACCCTATTAAAAATGAGATCCAGAAATGAACCAACACACCTATGGTCACTTGATTTTTGACAAAGGAGCCAAAACCATCCAATGGAAAAAAGATAGCATTTTCAGCAAATGGTGCTGGTTCAACTGGAGGTCAACATGTAGAAGAATGCAGATCGATCCATGCTTATCACACTGTACAAAGCTTAAGTCCAAGTGGATCAAGGACCTCCACATCAAACCAGACACACTAAAACTAATAGAAGAAAAACTAGGGAAGCATCTGGAACACATAGGCACTGGAAAAAATTTCCTGAACAAAACACCAATAGCTTATGCTCTAAAGATCAGAATGGACAAATGGGATCTCATAAAACTACAAAGCTTCTGTAAGGCAAAGGACACTGTGGTTAGGACAAAGCAGCAACCAACAGATTGGGAAAAGATCTTTACCAATCCTACAACAGATAGAGGCCTTATATCCAAAATATACAAAGAACTCAAAGAGAGTTAGACCGCGGGGGGACAAATAACCCTAATTAAAAATGGGGTTCAGAGCTAAACAAAGAATTCACAGCTGAGGAATGCTGAATGGCTGAAACACCTACAGAAATGTTCAACATCTTTAGTCATCAGGGAAATGCAAATCAAAAACAACCTGAGTTTCACCTCACACCAGTGAGAATGGCTAAGATCAAAAACTCAGGTGACAGCAAATGCTGGCGAGGATGTGGAGAAAGAGAACACTCCTCCATTGTTGGTGGGATTGCAGACTGGTACAACCATTCTGGAAATCAGTCTGGAGGTTTCTCAGAAAATTGGACATTGAACTGCCTGAGGATCAGCTATACCTCTCTTGGGCATATACCTAAAGATGCCCCAACATATAAAAAAGACCGTGCTCCACTATATTTCATTGCAGCCTTATTTATAATAGCCAGAAGCTGGAAAGAACTAGATGCCCTTCAACAGAGGAATGGATACAGAAAATGTGGTACATCTACACAATGGAATATTACTCAGCTATCAAAAAACGACTTTATGAAATTAATTAGGCAAATGGATTTGGAACTGGAAAATATCATCTGGGTGAGCTAACCCAATCACAGAAAAGACATACATGGTATGCACTCACTGATAAGTGGCTATTAGCCCAAATGCTTGAATTACCCTAGATGCCTAGAACAAATGAAACTCAAGGCGGATGATCAAAATGTGAAACTTCACTCCTTCTTTAAAAAAGAACAAAATACCTTGGCAGGGAATAGAGAGGCAAAGATTAAAACAGAGACTGAAGGAACACCCATTCAAGCCTGCCCCCCATGTGGCCCATACATATACAACCACCAATTAGACAAGATGGATGAAGCAAAAAGTACAGACCGACAGGAGCCAGATGTGGATGATCCTGAGGGCCACAACCAGAATACAGCAAATACAGAAGAATGCCAGCAGCAAACCACTGAACTGAGAGCAGGACCCCCGTTGAAGGAATCAGAGAAAGAACTGGAAGAGCTTGAAGGGGCTTGAGACCCCATATGTACAACAATGCCAAGCAACCAGAGCTTCCAGGGGACTAAGCCACTACCTAAAAGACTATACATGGACTGACCCTGGACTCTGACCTCATAGGTAGCAATAGAATAACCTAGTAAGAGCACCAGTGGAAGGGGAAGCCCCTGGGTCCTGCTAAGACTGAACCCCCAGTGAACTAGGCTATCGGGGAGGCGGCAATGGGGAGGGTTGGGAGGAACACCCATAAGGAAGGGGGAGGGAAGGGGATGTTGCCGGAATCCGGGGAAAGAATAACACTCGAAATGTACATAAAATATAAGTTAATAAAAAAAAATAAATAAAAAAAATTAAAAAGAAAAAAATGAGGTTCAGAGCTAAACAAATAATTCACAGCTGAGGAATGCCGAATGGCTGAGAAATACTTAAAGAAATGTTCAATATCTTTAGTCAAAAGGGAAATGCAAATCAAAACAACCCTGAGATTTAACTCACACCAGTGAGAATGGCTAAATCAAAACTCAGGTGACAGCAGATGCTAATAGGATGTGGAAAAAAGACACTCCTCCATTGTTGGTGGGATTGCAGACTGGTACAACTCATTCTGGAAATCAGTCTGGAGGTTCCTCAGAAAATTGGACATTGAACTTCTTTCAAGAGGACCCAGCTATACCTCTCTTGGGCATATACCCAAAAGATGCCCTAACATATAAAAAAAAGACATGTGCTCCACTATGCTCATAGCAGCCTTATTTTTAATAACCAGAAGCTCGAAAGAACCCAGATGCCCTTCAACAGAGGAATGGATACAGAAAATGTGGTACATCTACACAATGGAATATTTCTCAGCTATCAAAGACAATGACTTTATGAAATTCATAGGCAAATGGATGGAACTGGAAAATATCATCGTGAGTGAGGTAACCCAATCACAGAAAAACACACATGGTATGCACTCATTGATAAGTGGAAATTAGCCCAAATGCTCGAATTACCCTAGATTCACAGAACACCTGAAACTCAAAAAGGATGATCAAAGTGCAAATGCTTCACTCCTTTAAAAGGGAACAAGAATACCCTTGGGAGGGAATAGGGAGGCAAAGTTTAGAATAGAGGCAGGAGGAACACCCATTCAGTGCCTGCCCCACATGTGGCCCATACATATACAGCCACCAAACTAGATAAGATGGATGAAGCAAAGAAGTGCAGGCCGACAGGATCTGGATGTAGATCTCTCCTGAGAGTCATAGCCAGAATATAGCAAATACATAGGCGAATGCCAGAGCAAACCACTGAACTGCGAACGGGACCCCTGTTGAAGGAATCTTAGAAAGGACTGAAAGAGCTTGAAGGTGCTTGAGGACCCCATATGAACAACAATGCCAACCACCAGAGCTTCAGGGACTAATCAATATCAAAGACTATACATGTGGACTGACCCTGGGCTCCAACCTCGCCGGTAGCTATAAATAGCCTAGTAAGGCACCAGTGGAGGAAGCCCTTGACTGAACCCCTGTGAGCGTGATGAGTTTTTGGGGGAGGGTGGTAATGGGGTAGGATAGATGCAGGAACTCCCCATACCGAAGGGAGGGGAGGATAATGGGATGTTGGTGTAGAGAAACCGGGAAGGAATAACAATTGATATATGTAAATAAAATACTCAAGTTAATAAAGATGGAAAAAAAAAAAAAAAAAAAAAGAACAAGCCAGTAAGCAGCACCATTCCATGGCCTTTGTACCAGCTTCTGCCTCCAAGTTTCTGTCCTGTTTGCATTCCTGTGCTGACATTTTCATTGATAAATAGAGATATGGACGTATAAGCCAAATAAATGTTTTCCTCTTCAAGTTTATTTTGTTCATGATGTTTCATCACAGCAAAAATAACGCTATTAAGACAATGCCTAAATTCACATTATTTTCATGAATAAAGTCTAACTGATTAAATTGAGTATGGTGATGAGTAGTTCTTTTATTTTTTTCAAGTTCAACATTAGCTTTTGTAAATATTGATTTTATTTGCCTGATGTAATTATCGCCTTGGAGACTTATTGTTGAATAAACTCATACTTTATAGCTCTTTCTGAACTCTGGCTGGCTGGTTCATTTGAACTCTTCTGCCCCAATCATCTCTCATGCTGATTGATACAAACTGGCTTCTCTGGGTTTCTGAGTAAATTGTTCTGCTTAGAAAAAGCTTCCTCTGAATTCCATGAACTGAAGTGCACTTAAGTCAACTGATTTTTTTTTTATTAACTTGAGTATTTCTTATTTACATTTTGAGTGTTATTCCCTTTCCCGGTTTCTGGGCAAACATCCCCCTAATCCCTCCCCCTCCCCTTCTTTATGGGTGTTCCCATCCCCATCCTCCCCCCATTGCCGCCCTGATTTGTACTACACTGACTCAACTCAACTGAACTGCACTCACTGAAATTCCCTCCATTCTTGAGTCATTCTGCACTGCTCTCTTAAATAGTTGTTTTTCCTGGACAGTTTTCATGAGAGTTGGGTGTATCCCATCTTTAACTCATTCTGTCAAATCTTTTTCTGATGTGATGGTTTGAATATGCTTATCGGAGGGAGTAGCACTATTAGGAGGTGTGGCCTTATTGTTGTAGGCGTTACCTTCTTGGAAGAAGTTTATCACACTATGGGGAGTGGGCTTTGGACTACGCCTCCTACCCACTTGGATGAGTCTCCCAGTTGCCTTGGGATCAAGATGAAAATTTCTCAACAACTTCTGCAGCACTATATGTGGTGCATGCTGTCATGCTTTCTATTATGATGACAATGAACTTAGACTTGGAAACTATAAACCCCTACCAATGAAATGTTTGCCTTTATAAGAATTGCATTGCTCATAATGTTCATTCTAAGCAATGGAACCCTAATTAAGATTTCTGATTTTCACTTTATCTGCCCCTCAATTAGACAACAGTTTAAACATCGCTGCTTCCTTCCATAAATTAACCCTTCCTTCATTGTTAAGTTTTAAAGATGCGTAATAAGGCTATGTCTATATTCTATCCAGAGAATACTGCATTCCAGGACATGCCTGTCTTCATGTTAAAGTAAGCCATGATATTGGACCAAAACTCATCTACAAGATTTGAATGATATTATTAACTCTTGTTGAAATTTGCTATGGAAAATGAATACTTAATGGGAAAACACTGCATTTGTCCTGTCTTCTATATGTATTTTAAAATATTGTCTTTCTCATGTGTTTTCTTATTTGTGGTTTGAGGCTTTAGTGAAATAGAAATGCACAGATTTTCTTGTATATTTTATTCCAATTTCACTTTAACATATACTATTTTCTTTACTCAATCTAAGACAAACTTTCTACCATTTATTGACCAGACTGCTTTTCATATTAATCAGTCTTTTCAGAAAAGTACACTTCTAGTTTGAACTTTAAAGAAAATTCTCCTGAATAGTGAGAATACTGAAATTTTGTTTTCTTTTAAAAAGACAGGAATTTTACAAAAATATGATCTTGTTTTAATCCTAGGTATAAGATATCAGGTTGTTTCATATTGTCCAGAAGAGCTGAGTATGATGTGCCTTGTACTCAAGCAGGGCTATGATTTTGCCAGCTGCACATAGTTTCTGTGGTTGTGTAATATTTGGAAATCTCGTGACTCTTCAGAGGGTTTATAAACACTAGAGCCCAAAGAATGATGGTGGGTTTTTGGGTTGTTGTTTGGTTGCTGTTCATGTGTTGCTATTGCTCACTGTAGGTCACAGTGTGTTAAGTAATCATGAGTAAAAAGTATAAAACAACAAGAAGAAATTAGCTATCAGATATAAAATCAAACTTACTCCAAGGGCTTGATGTCTCTCTAATCAGTAAGGAAGTAGGCATGTCATTCTTTTTCATCTCTATCCCATTTTTTTTTCTCTCTTATATAAAATTAGGGATTTGAAAGAGCGAAAAGCGAAAAGGAATGAAAAAGGGGTTGAAGAAAAGAACTCACAAAGTAGGAAAGAAAAAGTTCTACTCCATTATTTACCAACATGCTCTTTGAAATTTCTCTATAGAAAAATTATTTAGTATCTTTGACAAGTTATATATAAAATAATATTAATTTATTAAATTCAAAGATAATCATCTCATTAACTATGCTCCATTTTGGGAAGACTTGCTGTACTGGCTAGTTTTGTGTGTCAACTTGACGCAAGCTGGAGTTATCACAGAGAATGGAGCCTCAGTTGTGGAAAGGCCTCCATGAGACCCAGGTGTAGGGCATGATCAAGGTGGGAAGACACAGCCCATTGTGGGTGGTGCTGTCCTTGGGATGATGGTCTTGGGTTCTATGAGACAGCAGGCTTAGCAAGACAGGGGATGCAAGCCAGTAAGTAACATCCCTCCATGGCCTTTGAATCAGCTCCTGTTCCTGACCTGCTTGATTTCCAGTCCTGACTTCCTTTGGTGATGAACATCAATGGTGAAGTAAGCTGAATAAACCCTTTCCTCCACAACTTGCTTCTTGGTCATGATTTTTGTGCAGAAATAGGAACCCTGTCTGTGATATGTGGGCATATGCTTGGCCCAGAAAGTGGCACTATTGGAAGGTGAGGCCTTGTTGGAAGAAGTGTGTCACAATCGGGCAAGCTTGGAGACCCTTCTCCTAGCTCCCCCTAAGATGCTGAGGCTGTTCCTTGTTTCCTTCCAATGAAGATGTAGAACTCAGCTCCTCCTGCACCATGCCTTCCTGGATGTTGCCATGCTTCCACCTTGATGATAGTGGATTGAATCTCTGAACCTATAAGCCAGCCCCAATCAAATGTTGTCCTTTATAAAACTTACATTGGTCATGGTGTCTGTTCACAGCAATAAAACCCTAACTAGCACACTGACTAGTACAGCTGGTAATGATAAAAATTACTGCTATTAACTCTTATTCCACTATATTATGAAGAAGAATGGACTGAGAATTTCTAGTGTGATAATGCGAGGAGTCATCATCTTCCAGCTAGTGGTTCTCCTGTAAAAGAATAATGCAGAGGGAAAAAAACGTTTAGTTCTCTCATACTGCTGAGATAATATACAAAGTTTCAATCAAAGAAGATGGAATTCATGCTACAGGGAAAGCTGAGAAACCAAAGATCAAGTACAGATACTATCAGAATATTTATTTATATATATATATATATATATATATTGTTTTAAAACAATATATATGCATATATATATCTTCCTGAAAACAGAAATTTATTTTTCCTTTCTAAATTGGTTTCTGTCACTTTCTCTGATCTATCAAGAAGCAACTTACATTTTAAACTACTTTACACATCTTTGAATATCATACATTGTGTGATACACATGTGAATTTTCACTTTTAGGTATTTTTTTGCCACTCTGTCCAGTTAGCATTCACTTCATTAGGGTCAATTAGTGAGAACTGGAAAGGTAATTCACTAACATTATAAATTATTACAAAGGAGGATGATATATAAATTCAATGCCTCAAGGACATAATTCGAGGTAAAGGCACCTTTCGATAACCATATTAATATTTACCCTACATGGTTGTTATGACCTGCACCTCTGAGATGATGAATTAAAATGTATATACCTTATGGAAATTTTATTTCAAATACATAATTCTCTACTTCCAGAAGATAACATGCTGATATTAGAATTAAGACAGGTAGCAAAATATGAGGGAGTAAAAGGAACAACTTTACCCTCTATTTTATTTATGTTCCATTCAAAAAAAATCAAGAAATGCTATTTTAGTAAAACCTACAATAGAAAGGGATTTTAGTTCAGGTTCCTGAAAAAGGCCATGGCTCTCTAATACCATGATGATATAAACTACCTCCAAAAAATTTCTATACAATGATATCAAAATATTATGGAAACTATGTTATTTACATTTTACTTAGTAACAATAAGTTACTTGCCTGATTTACACAAAAATAATGCTTATTGAGAAGCTAGTAATTTCTTTTGAAATGTTTAGGATGAGAAAATGTTATGAGAGAATGAAATATATATGCATATATATTCTCTCTCTGCTCTACATTCTATACTCTACACTCAGTACTTACTTTTTAACAGTTTTATGTACTAAGAATGTGAGCTGTTTAAATCTAATAACTATAAATAAATAAGAATAGTTTGCAATTAGTTTATTGTCTCTACTGTTGCTTTCTGGATACCAGATGGTAAAGAGACTTTTCTTGCTTCTATATCACTGCTCAATCCCAAGGTTAAGAGTGTTTCAATATTATAAATTCTGCTAACATCTTTAAGTATAAAGACAATGGTGCATTTCATTAAATTTCACATGGTTGGTATTCAGTAATTTTCCAACTTTAAAGAATTGTCACAATTTTGTCTGAGTGGTCTTTGCAAGAAACCTACTACTTACAGTTTGATAATCTTTTAAATAAACTGATAAAACAGATTTTAAAAATCATTGTGATGAGTCTTTATTTAGAACTGATATTTCTTACCAATAAGCAATTAAGGACAGTCAAAGATTAATTTAACATTATATTACAATAATAGTGTTAATGTAAAGTTATCAAAATATGGCGTTGGCATATAAAAACAGGAAAATATGATATTGTTTCATTGCAATTGTGTATGTTATTGTTATGGAAGTTTGATCAAACCAATTAAATTTATGATGAAAAAAGAATCAACTAGGTAAGCATGCACAAAACAAAGTTTGATAAAATAATGGAAGAAAACTTCACAGTTTCTCCATATAAGCCAACAGTATTTCCTCTCATATAGCTGAACAATCTATTTGACAGTATTCACAGAGTTTAAAAAATGTCTACTTACTATTATCTCTAAATTTATATTCCCTTTAAACTCATATTTTGGAAACTCATTTTGATTGTGATGGACTCAAGAAATAGAGACTTTGGGGAAGTAAATACATTATGGGACACTGAAAGCAGCTGCTTTATTTGTGTCCCTTTGGGTCACCTCCTCCCACAATTCTTTTCCCACCCCCTGCCTTTCCCATCTGGGTAAGTGGGGGCACAATGCATATACTCTCACCCTGGCACTTCTAGTTTTTAGAGGCTAGGGACTTACTGTCTTACTGAAGCCAGACAAAGCAGCTCTGATGGTAGAACACATCCCAAGTACAGGCAACAGCTGCTGGGATAGCCCCTACTTTACTCCTGTTGTTCAGAACCCACACGAAGGTCAAACTGCACATCTATTACATATGAATGGGGAGCCCTAGGTCCAACATGGGTCCAAACTTTGGTTGATGGTTCAGAATGTGAAAACTACTTCAGTCCACGTTTATTGAATCCATTCATCTTCCTGTGGAGTTCCTATCCCCTTAGGTACCTACAATCTTTCCTCCTATCCTTCTAAAATCCTCAAGCTCCACTCCACTGTTTGGCTTTAGGTATCTGTAGTCAAGTGCCAGTTGGATCCTCCAGTGACAACATGCTTCTGTCTTAACCACTTCAAAGAAGCATCATTAATATTGGTAAGGGATTAGGTGGCTTGCCCATGCTTATTTGTTGTTAGCTATTTCCTCAGTGTCTACTCCTCACCATCTCTGCATTACTTGTACAAGAAAGTATAAATTTTGGTTTGAAAGTTTTGTGTGTGAGTTGATTTCTATTGTTCCATAGGAATTCCTTTCTGGATACAGAATGTGGCCCCTTCATATTCCATATCGACAATGTAGTGAGTCCACAGCTTTGGTCACCCCCATTGATTCTTGGGCTCTTCCTTTTTCCCAGGTCATGTTTGGTCCTCGAGATGTACTCCACCCCATTCACCCCATCAGTTGCAGATTTTGATTCTTAATTTAATCTATCTTGTTTTTCCTTTAACAATACATATACCTTAATTAGGGATTTAGTGTTGTGAACAGTAACCATGTGTGTGTGTGTGTGTGTGTGTGTGTGTGTGTGTGTGTTCCTCATATTTTTTTTTCTTTTTTTTTCTGTGCTGAAATTTTATTCTCTATCTACAGCAGGGCATGATGTTTGTATATCCAGTGAGACTGTTGATGAAATGTTTTTTATTTGTGGGTATTTCTTACTTGGATATAGTTTTTGGATTAAAGATTGAGACTTTTGTCTCCCTCCTTTTTCAGTGTTGAGATCCCATCAGGCAGACCTATATAGACAGATCTTATGCATGCTACTAGACTCTGTTAGTTCATAGGTACATGGGTCCTGCTGTATTTAGGAGGCCATTTTTTTTCCTTAGTGTCATCCAGCCCCTCTGGTTCTTAAGATTTGTCTTCTTGTTGTTCATCAGAGTTTCCTGAGCCCCAAGGGAAGCTATTTCATGGACATATCCCAGTGAGCAGTGAGTGATTCAAGGTGTGACTATCTGCACATTTTCCAGTTGTGGATTATACTTGTTCCCTTAGTGTAAATGTCACTTTTATTTCCACAGATGAAGTAATAACATGATAGCCTTACAAAGCTTTACAAACACATGGCTTGGAGTGAGTACAGATAATTTCTATATAACTATCCTTAGTCTTAATCATGGAAGCTTCTAGCCTCCATACATATCTGAACTTCTGCAAGACTGGACCTTGAAGGTTTCAGCTTTCAGCCTCGATCTGTTAACTTGGGTCTAGAGTATTTCAGTCTCTGAGATTTACTGCTGAATAAACTTATTCCTTTTAGCTCTTTCTGAACTCTGGCTGGCTGGTTCAACTCAGCTGTTGTAGCTCAAACTCCACTCCAAGTTTAGTGATTTGTTTCTTTTGGCTTATGACCGAAATGGTCCAATTGGAAAAAAAAAATGTCTCTGAACTCCACAAACAGACTATATGAACGTAAAGGAACTGAATGGCACTGCTTGCACTCAACTGAACTCAACTATATTCAATTGAATTGCTCCAACCTGAACTTAACCTCTTTCTCTACAGTCTCTTCAGTAGTCTCTCCTGTCCGTTCTTGTTAAATTTGAGCATATCATATCTCTGACTCATGCTGTCAAATCTTTCTTTAATTTGTCACTTTGTCTGCCCCTTGATTAGGCGTCACTGTTTGGGAATAAAGGTGTTTACTGAAGATGTGTGAATAGAGATTCAGGCCAGAGGGATTGAAGTTGTATACTAAGGTTGTGCCTGTGTTCCAAGCAGATCATAAGACCTAGGTCTTTGGATATATTCCTTGGTCAAATATCATATTTGCTGAAATAAGAACCTTCACACCGAACAGTTACTGGCAAGGCACTGATCTGTGAACATAAGAAAAATATTATGAATCCTTTACTGTTAAGTTCCTTTAGGAAAAAGTAGTATTTTGTTTTCCCTCGTCAGACCTAGTTTTAGCTTCCTTTCCAACTGAATGCTGTTGGAGATGAGTTCTATTGCAGGGTTACTGCTGATGTGATAAAAATCCATGAGAAAAAGCAACTTGTGAGGAAAGTATTTATTTGGCTTGTTTCCCCATTCATCACTGAAGAAAATCAAGGTAGGAACCTAAGCAGTAGCTGATGCAGAGACAATGGGATATTTTGGCTTAATCGATAGTATTTCATACCTTACACTGCATGCTTTATTACAGAACCAGGGTCCAGCAGCCTATTGGTGGCACTGCCCCCTAGTAAGTTGGGCCTTTCTCTATTAATCAGTAATTAAGAAATTACTCTACAGGATCAATCTTGGAGGCATTTTCTCAGTTGAGGTTCCATCCTCTATGATGACTCTAGATTGAGCAATGTTGGCTAAAAACCAGCCTAGATGGGTTTCATTTCATGGACTGGGCCTTACATTCAATAGGATATTACTGCCAAGGCTTTTGTGCCATTATTGTATCAGCATATCCTGCAGACAGTTCAATACCATAGTTCAAAAGTTTTCTAACTGGATTACTGTTTACCTTTCTCCTCTTGTATCTTGCAGAGTAACTTTTATTACCTTGAACACTACTTAGTAGATGTTAGGGGCCTAGCTAGCTACCAGCTTCATTTCTCCATGTTCAATGAGATAAGTATGTGCTGTCCATAACAATCAGATCTTTCCCTATTGATTGATACTAATTAGATTGTTGTTAAATTGCTTGCTGTTTAAAACAATTAGTTTTCCCAAATATGTTGTTTTAGTGTCTTCCAACCACTTATATTGCTCACCCATTGCTTATTTATCTCTCTTAGACACATTAGATGGAGATCTTATTTTATTATTAATAATATTAAATAAAAAATTTACTTATTTGAATTCCAATGTTTAACGCTCCTGGCACATCCTCCATACTCCATCTCTCCATCCCCATCTCTTCTACTCTGAGTGTACCACCTAGGTATCCCCCAACTCTGGGGTATCTGGTCTCTGCAGAGTTATACATATCCTATTCCACTGGGCCCAGAACAGGCAGTCCTAAGCACCATATGTGTCAGGGTCCTTGGACAAACCCTTGTATACTTTTTAGCTAGTGGCTCAGTCTATGGGAGCTACCAAAGGTCCAGGTTAGTTGACACTGTTGGTCTTCCTGTGGGGTTGCCATCCCCTTCGGTTCTTTCATTTCTTCTCCTAATTCTTCCATAGGGGTCCCCAACCTCCATCCAATGCTTGTCTGTGAGTATCTGCATTATCTCAGACAGATGTTGGTAGAGCCTCTCAGAGGACTGACATACTAGGCTCCTGTCTTCAAACACAACATAGCATCAGGGATAGTGTCAGGGATTGGTGCACACCCATGGGATGGATCCCAACTTAAGCCTTTTACTGGTTGGCTATTCCTTCAGTCTTTGCTTCGTTTTTGTCCCTGCATTTCTTTTAGACAGAAACATACTGGGTTAAAAGTTTTATAGGTGTGTTGGTGTCCCCATCCCTCTACTGGGGGGCTTCCATATTCCCAATGTTGTGTGCATTTTGGTTAAGGTTACCCTCAATGAAACCACAGCTCTACCTCAGTTGCTGCATATGTCCACTAAATCTTCAGGTCCCCCATTTCTCTCTCCTTTCTCTGTAATAATGGGTCTTACCCCATCCCAGTTCACACCCAGGTTCCTAATTTCATCTGCCTCCTATGATTATTGTTCCCCTTTTCAATGAAATTTAAGAATCCTGATTTGGGACCTCCTTGTTATTTAATTTTTTGGTTCTGTGTGGTATATCATGAATATTTTTTTATTTTGGGCTAATAACAACTTTTCAGTGGGTAAATACCATGCATAACATTTTACATCTGGGTTATCTCACCCAGGATGATATTTTCTAGTTCCCACATTTGCTGCAAAATTCAAGATGTCCTTGCTTTTAATAGCTATATTGTATTCGATTGTGTAAATGAACCACATTTTCTGTGTCAGTTCTTCCACTGAGGGACAAACTGGGTTCCAGTTTTTGGCTATTATGAGTAAGTTGGCTGTGAATATAGTGTAGCATGTGTTCTTGTGATATGTTGGAGTATCTTTTGGGTATATGACCAGGAGCTGGGTCTATAGGTAGAATGATTTGCAATTTGTTGAGGAAAAGCCAAATTGATTTCCAGAGTGGTTACACAAGTTTATACTCCCACCAGTAACATATTTACCTAGCATATGCTATCATTTGATTTTTGATCTTAGCATTCTGTTGGTATAAGGTAGAATCTCCGGGTCATTTTGATTTGCATTTTCCTGATGGCTAAGGATGTTGAACATTTCCTTCAGTGCTTCTCTACCATCTGATATTCTTCTTTTAAGACCTCTCTATTTAGCTCTGTATCCCACTTATTTTTGAATTGTATTATCTGGTTTGTTCGAGTCTAACTTATTGAGTTCCTTACATATTTTAAATATTAACTCTCTTCAGTTAGTGAACACCTTTCCCCAATCTGTAGACTTCCGTTTTGTAATGCTGACAGTGTCCTTTGCTTTAAGAACAATTTCAAAAGGTCCTATTTATTGATCATTGGTCTTAGAGCATGAACAATTGATGTTCTGTTCAGAAAATTGTCTCCTGTGCCAATACATTCAAAGTTATTTCATTTTCTCTTCTATTAGATTCAATGTACCTGTTTTTATGTTGAGGTCTATGATTAAACTTTTACTTGAGCTTTTTGCAGGATATATTTATATTTCCATTCCTCTACATGCATACCTTAGACAAGAACTATTTGTTGAAGATGTTTTCACTTTTCCACTGCATGGTTTTGTCTTCTTTGTCTAAAATAAAGTGTCCATAGGTGTGTGAGTTTATTTCAGGATTTTCAAATTGATTCCCACGATCAACCTTTCTGACTTGTAACCAGTATGATTCAGTTTTTTTCTTTATTGTTCTGTAGTACAGCTTGAAGTTATAGAAAGTTGTTCCTCCACAAGTTCTTTTATTGTTCCAAATTGTTTGGGCTATCAAGGCTTTTTGGTTTTTGTGTTTGTTTGTTTTGTTTTATTTCCATATGAAGTTGTAAATTGCTAGTTCAATGTCTATAACACATGAGTTGCAATTTGATAGGAATTGTATCGAATCTGTAGATTGCTTTTGATAAGGTATCTATTTTCACTATGGTAAGCTATCTATTTTCACTATGTAATTTCTACTGATCCATGGGCACGGAAGATCATTCTAAATTTGAAGTTCTTCCTCAATTTCTTTCTCCAGGGACTTGGTATTCTTCTCCTTGAGATCTTTCACTTTCTTGGTTAGAGTTACACACAGATATTTTATATTATTTGTGAGTCTCATGAACTGTGTTATTTCCCTAAATTGTGCAGCCCAATTATTGTTTGTATAAAGGAGGACTAATGATTTCTTTGAGTCAATTTTATATCCAGTTGCATTGCTGAAGTTGTTTATCAGATGTAGAAGTACTCTCTTAGAATTTTGGTAGTCACTTATACATATGATCATATCCTAGAATAGTGATACCCTAACAATTTATTTTCTAATTTGTTTCCCCTTAATCTCCTTTTTTTGTCTTAATGTTGTAGCTAGAACTTCATATAACATATTGAATAGAGACAATAGTGGGCAGTCATTTTTTTTGGCCCTAATTTCAATGGAATTGCTGTAATTTTCTCTCCATATAATTTGCTATGAGCTATTTGTTATATATTGCTTTTATTGGGTTTAGGTATGTGGCTTGAATTCCTGATCTATCCATGACTTTTAGCATTAAGGGTTATTAGATTTTGTTGAAGGCTTTCGTCAGTGTCTATTGTTATGCCTTCTTTCCCTTTTCTGGTTTGGTTAATTTGGATACTGTCACTTACTCTTTTAGATAATTTGGCTAAGGATTTGTTTATCTTGCTGATTTTGGCAATGAAGTACTTCTTGGTTATGATGATTCTTGTTATTATTCTCTTTGTTTCTAACTCGTGTTTTTCAGCTCCAATTTTGACTAAGTCCTGCCATCTACTCCTCTTGGGTGTTTGCTTCTTTTTGATCTAAAGACTTCAGGTGTACTGATAATTTGGTAGTATAGTGTCTCTCCCATTACTATTCGAAGGCATTTAGTGCTATGAATTGTCCTGTTAACACTGCTTTCATTGTGTCCCATAAATCTGGATATGCTATGTATTCATTTGTATTGAATTTTAGAGGGTATTTTTTTTCCTTGTTTCCTCTATGGCCAAGTTATCATTGAGTAGAGAGTTTTCATAAGTATGTGGGCTTTCTGTTACTTCTGTTGTTGTTGAAGACCAGCCTTAGTCTGTGATGATCTGATAGAATGCAAGGGGTAGTTTCAACCTTCTTGTCTCTGTTGACACTTGTTTTGTGTCTAATTATATGAAGATTTTTGGAGAAGGTTCTGGGATGTAATGAGAAGGTATCTTCTTTTATTTTGGGGGATTGTTCTACAGATATATTTTAAATTCATATGGTTCATAACTTTTGTTAGTCTGTGTTTAGTTTCTGTTTTAATGACTTGTTCATGAATGAGAGTGGAGTTGCTGACATCTCTCTACTATTATTTTGTGCTTTTCAGTGTGTATTTGAGATTTAGTAACGTTTTTGATGTTTTTGTTGTTGTTGCTTTTTATTGAATGTTTGTGCCCTTGAATTTAAGGCATAGATGTTTAGAATGGAGACTGCATCACGGTAGATTTACTATGTTTTTTAATCTTAGAGTTCCACCACTTGTGATTTCTTTATTTTCTCTATTTTCATTTTTTGGTCTTGGACAGTTTTGTTCATTTCCTTCTTCTGTTTGATTGCATGCTTTTCTATTTTCCAATATTTCTTTATGAGATTTATTTGTGTCATCTTTAAGGTCTTGTACCTGTATTTATGTAAGGGAATTATTTATATCCTCTTTAAGTTCCTCTATCATCTTCATGATGTTAGAATTCACAGTCAGAATCTTACTCTTCAGGTGTCTTAGGAAATGCAGGGAATGCTGTAGTAGGAGAACTGCATTCTAATGGTACAAAATTACATTGGCTTTTTTGATTACTTTCTTTTGCTTGCCTTTTGACATCTGATTATCATAGGTGTCACCTAGCAATTATGCAGTCTACTGGAACAAATCTCCTCAGGGGCAAAAGCAGCTGTGTTTCTCTGATTAGAGCAAACCTCTTGGGTGACAGGCTATTATGTGTTTCTGCTTTGATCAGCCTTCATGTGGCCCTAGTCAGAGAAGGTACCTTAGAAGACAGGTTGAGTTTTGGGTAAGGAACAGGTTCTTCAATCAAATCTTAATGCAGGTGACATGCAGACCAGGAGGTAGGTGTGGCTCAGACAGGATAGGGCAGGGCCATGTACCACTATGCTCTGTGGGTTCCCAGTTGGTGTGAGTATTGGGCAAGGATCTCAACTTTATCATTTTTTAGAAAAGTCCTCCTTGGAGACAGACAGTGTTGTGGGTTGGGGAATCTGGCATGCCAATCTGCCTCAGGTACAGGTAAAAATGCTGGACAGAAAGGTGATAGGGAGAGATCTTATTTTGGTACTTGTTTTTGCTTTCATTTTTTAAAATTTTAAATATTTACTTATCTTTTATTTATGTGTATGAGCATTTGTTCTGAATGACTATATATCTGGTGGCAGGGGGCTGGTGTATTCAGAAGCAAATGCTAAATTTCTGAAACTGGAATTATAGATTTCTGTGAAACATGTGGGTATTAGAAACAAAATCTATGTAATTATAAGAAGGAAGCTAGTTCTCTTAAGCACTGAGATATTGTTCATTCTTTCTGCTTTCCTATTCAAAGTCTTTACCTTTGTCTATGCTTTCCTTGAAATGAAATTAATAAGCTTTGAACATCGTGGAATGTGTGTCCTTGTTATATGTTGGAGCTTCTATTGGGTAGTACCCAGTGGTGGTATAGCTGGATCCTTAGGTAGAACTATTTCCAATTTTTTGAGGAAACCAGAGAATGATTTCCAGAGTGGTTGTATCAGCTTATAATCCCCCCAACAATGGAGGAGTGTTCCTCTTTCTCCACATCCCGGCCAGCATCTGTTGTCACCTGAGTTTTTGATCTTAGCCATTATGACTGCTGTGAGATTGAATCTCAGAGTTGTTTTGATTTGCATTTCCCTGATGAATAAGGATGTTGAACATTTCTTTATGTACTTCTCATCTATTCGACATATCTCAGCTGATAATTCTTTGTTTAGCTCTGTAGCCCATTTTTAATAGGGTTTTTTGCTTCTCTGGATTCTAACTCCTTGAGTTCTTTGTATGTATTGGATACTAATGATAAGATTGTAAATAATGGATGTGAAACAGGAACTTTGTGAATTTAGGTCTGATTACATTATGACAATGTTCGTCTATTAAAAACTAAAGACAGTGTTTATAGTCTGTATGCTAGTAACAGTTCAATATTTTTACTGAAAATTACATTTGTTCCTTTTTTATGGACATGAGGAATATTCCTGAGAATTTCCATCCAATTTTATACAAATGAAGATGAACAAAGACCAAGTCTCACCTGTTGCTTCTCAATTTTCCATAGATCAAAATAAACAACATGTCAACCTGTCATATTTGGGGTACCATGTTTAACTATTCTAGTATTTTCGCTTAATCCTGAAGGCAGAAATGTTACACCTACATAAATTATGTCAGTTATTATTAATTATTATTATTGTATTTATGTGTTTATTTGTTTTATGAGGCATGGTTTCTCTGTGCAAAAGCTCTACAATTCTAGTTGTCATGGAACTTGCTTCATAGACTAGGCTGGCCTTGATTTCAGAGGTCTGTTGGCTTCTTTCAGATTGCTGGGATTAATGGCATAGGCCACCACACTCGGCATATATCAATTATTTTTATATTGATTTTTTAATGTGAAAATTCATTCCAAGAACTTAAAACTTAAAAAAAGCCATTGACCTATTTTTCCCACATGCCACAATCCAAAAATACAAGGTTGGGTCTATTTCTTAGCTAATGAAATATTGCATCAATATATGTGAATATGAAATTTTATGGGTGGTATGACTTGGAGTGATTTGTATTGATCTCTGTCAGCACATAAATGGACAAAGAAAATGTGACACATTCATGCAATAAAATTTTATTCAACTATAAAGAAGAATGAAATAATATTTCCATAAAATTGGGAGAATTAAAAGTTGTTTGGTAAAATAATCTAGACAGAAATATATACTGTACAAATTTTGTATTTTTGAACTATAAATTTGTGTGTGTGTGTCTGTGTGTGTGTGTATGTGTGTGCACACAGGCATGTGTGTGTATGTAGGCTGAAAAATAGCCATGCTTATAGGAGGTTTGTAATATAATATGCAAATTATGTGAATAAATTAACTCCTGAAGTAATACTTGTCACACAGAAAGTTCAAAAATAAAAATGTTCTTATATTATTCATATTATGATATCATCTCTAGAATATTTTCTTTTATTTCTTTCAACATTATTTTATGCTTTTCATGCTTGTTTGGTTTTTTTGAGAGAGTTTTGCTGTGTAGACTTAGCTAGAAGTCTCTGTGTAGATCAGGATAGTCTTGAACTCATAGACATCTGCTTAAAGTCATAGGCTGTCATGCCCAGCTACTTGCCATTAGAATTTCTTATGTAGTTCAGGTAGCTATATATCTGACCAATCATTTACCAATTTATTTTTATTTATCTGTAAAGCTTCATATCATCTGCCTTTGGTGATTCCTTTGGATTTATCCTATAAAAAATTACAAAAATCATTTAAAATTAATTTCTTAGTTTAACCAGAAAAATTTGCTATGAATAAAGAGGTAATATAGGAGACCTCCTATCATGCCCACTAACATTTTATTAAGATGATTGGTTTTAGACCTTCTTTTTGTCTTCTTTATTTTTCTTCTGGGTGCAGTGATCTTTTTTCATGGTGTTCAAGAGAGTAGGACTCCTGAGGCCCCATTAATTATTGTAGGGAACTGGGATGGAAACTATGAGTTAGATGGTCAGTATTGGGGGAAGAGGTGGAACAGGAGCTCCTCAGTGACTAAGGGCTACTCTCTCGCTCTCATGTCCTTGCTGTGGTGGGTAGTCCAGAGTTTCTTACTGCTTGCAGGCCATGAGGTCCACCACCGTGTTGTTGTAGAAATATTCATTGCCATACCAGGAAATGAGCTGTACATAGTTTTCATTGAGAGCAATGCCAGCCACAGCATCAAAGATGGAAAATGGGAGTTGCTGTTGAAGTCGCAGGAGACAACCTGGTCTCATTATGGCTCAGAATATCCTTTAGTGGGCCCCCAGATGTCTGCTTTACCACATTCTTTATGTCATCATACTTGACCGGTTTCTCCAGGCAGCACACCAGACCTACAATGGATGCATTGGGGGTAAGAATATAGAAGAACTTCCATGATGCCAAAGTTGCCATGGATGATCTTGGCCAGACAGTCTAAGAAGTTGGTGGTATAGAATGCATTGCTGACAATCTTGAGTGGGTCCTTATATTTATTATGGTTGACATCCATCACAAACATGGGGATATCAGTAGGAGGGCAGATGAAGACACTCTTCAAGGGGTCCCTGGCCTTCTCCATGATGGTGAAGTGCCAGTAGACCCAAAAACATACTTAACACCAGTATTACACCATTTAATATTAAAGGATCTCACTACTGGAAGATGATAATGCATTTCCTGTTGATGACAAGCTTCCCATTCTCAGCCTTGACTGTTCCTTTGAACTTGGTAGAGTCATACTGACACATGGAGACCATATAGTTGATGTCAATAAAGGAGTCATTGATGGCAAAAATCTCCAGGTTGCCAGGTATAGACTAAGGGTAGCTCTGGTAACAAAGCTCCCAATACAGCCAAACCCACTTCCAATGAACTTCATTATTTTATCTATGGGAGGAGGCTGGTACTGTATAATAAAATGCAGCTGTATGTGCAAATGGAAAGAACAGAGAGCCCAATTTATCTTCTTTGGATTTGATACTGGATTGAATTATGAAAATGTAAATTATTGTATTTATTGTACATTTTCTTTATTTACACTTCAAATGTTATCCTCTTTTCCAGTTTTCCCTCTAGAAACCCCTGATCCCATCCCCCTGTTCCTGCTTCAACAAGGGTATACACTCACCTACCTACTTACTCCTTTCCTCCTCTCTGCCCTGGAATTTTCACTAAGGCATCAAGCTTTCATAGGACCAATGGCTTCTCCTCCCATTGATGTCCCAGAAGGCCATCCTCAGCAGCATATGCAGCTGGAGCCACCAGTTGCTCCAGTGTACTCTTTTTTTTTTGTGGATTAGTTATTGGGAACTCTGAGTTATTTGGTTAGTTGATATTGTTGCTATTCCTATGTGAAAACCCCTTCAGCTCCTTCAGACATCTCTCTAACTCCTCCATTGGGATCCCCGTGGTCATTCCAATGGTTGGCTTCAAGCATCTGCCTCTGCATTTGAGAGGTTCTGGCAGAGCCTCTCAAGTTACAGCTCTGTTGATTCTTTCAGCAAGCACTTTTGGCATCCAAAATAGTTTCTGCATTTGGTGACTGTATATATGATGAATACTCCTGTGGGGCATTCTCTGGATGGCTTTTCCTTCAGTTAGTGCAACAGAGTTTGTCTCCATATTTCCTCTTGTGAATATTTTGTTCCCCCTTCTAAGAAGGATTGAAGCACCCATACTTTGGTTTTCCTTCTTTACTTCTTCTTTAACTTCATGTAGTCTGTAAATTGTATCTTGGGTATTCCTAGCTTTTGCGCTAATATCCAATTATCAGTAAGTGCATACAATGTTTTTTGTTTTTGTTTTTGTTTTTCTGTTTTGGTTTGTTTTGGTTTTTTTTTGGTTGTTTGATTTTTTGTTGTTGTTTTGTTTGTTTGTTTATTTTTTTGTATTTTGAGGGTTGGGTTACCTCACTCAGCATAACATTCTCTAGTTCCATCCAGTTGCTTGCGAATTTCATGAAGTCATTGTTTTTAATAGCTGAGTAGCCACATTTTCTGTATCCATTCCTCTGTTGAAGGGCATTTGGCTTCTTTTCAGCTTTTGGATATTATAAATAAGGCTGCTATAAGCATAGTGGAACATGTGTCCTTGTTATATGTTGGAGCATATTTTGGGTATATGACCAGGAATAGTACAGCTGGGTCCTCCAGGTAGTACTATGACCAATTTTCTGAAGAACCACAAGACTGATTTCCAGAGTGGTTGTACCAGTTTGCAATCCCACCAACAATGGAGGAGTGTTCCTCTTTCTCCACATTCTTGCCATCATCTGCTGTCACCTGAGATTTTTATCTTAGCCATTCTGACTAGTGTGAGGTGGAATTTCAAAGTTGCTTTGATTTGCATTTCCCAGATGACTAAGGATGTTGAACATTTCTTAATGTGCTTGTGGCCATTCCATATTCCTTACTTGAGAATTCTTTGTTTAACTATGTACTCCACTTTTTAATAGGGTTATTTGATTTTCTGGAGTATAAATTTTTGAGTTCTTTTTATATTTTGGGATTTAGCCATCTAATGGATGTAGGTTTGAAAAAGATCTTTTCCCAATCTGTTGCTTACCATTTTGTTCTATTGAGAGTGTCCTTTGTCTTACAGAAGCTACTCAATTATATGAGGTTGCATTTGTCAATTCTTGATCTTAGAGCATAAGCCACTGGTGTTTTGTTCAGGACATTTTCCCCCTTTCTCATGTGTTTTAAGCTCTTCCCCACTTTATTTTCTATTAGATTCAGAGTATGTGGTTTTATGTGGAGGTTCTTAATCCACTTGGACTTGAGTTTTCTAGAAGGAGATAATTATGGATTGATGTGCACTCTTCTACATGCTCACATCCAGTTCAATCACCATCATTTTGAAAATGCTGTCATTTATTCACTGGATGGTTTTAACTCCTTTGTAAAAAGTCAAGTGACTATAATTATGTAGGTTCATTTCTAGGCCTTCAATTCTGTATCATTGATCTAATTTCCTGTATCTGTACTAATACCTTTTACTGTTTTTTATCACTATTGTTCAGTAATACAGCTTGAAGTCATGGATGATAATTCCTCCAGAAGTAATTTTATTGTTGAGGATAGTTTTCCCTATCTTGTTTCTTTCTATTCCATATAAATTTGCAAATTGCTCTTTTTAACTCTCTGAAGAATTGAGTTTGAATTTTGATGGGGATTACATTGAGTCTGTAGATTGCTTTCAGCAAGAAGGACATTAAATTTTTACTATATTAATCCTGCCAACCCATGTGAATAGGAGATCTTTCCATCTGAGATCTTCTTTGATTTCTTTCTTCAGAGACTTGAAGTTCTTGTCATACAGACCTTTCACTTGCTTGATTAGAGTCACACCGAGGTATTTTACATTATTTGTGACTACTGTGCTCTTGGTTATTTCCTATCACCTGGGAGTCTAGATCTTTCTGTGATCCTGTGATTCTGGGCATTTCATAGCACCTGGCAATTGGGCTCACCCTGGTTGTTATAAAAGTAGATGCAGAGCCCAGGTCTGCTCTTGTTTCAGGTTCAAACCAGAAGGAACCCATTCCCCTAGGGCTGGGCAGGGGTTCCTGCATCCCTGGTTCCTTGAGGACCCATTTACTCTGGTTTTCGTGGTAGAAGTTGTTGCTTCTCCTGTGACCTGGGCATTTTAGAGCACCTAGGAGTCGGGCTCCCTCTATGTGTTGTAGCAGTAGGTATGGAACCAGTGCCCAAAGTCTGCTCATGGCACTGGTTCAGATTGGAAGGCATTTACAAAATGTAAATTAACCACAAAAATGAAAATTACTTCTTTGATTAATATATATGAATCAATAAATTTAAAGAAATGATATTATGACAATACATAATTGTTCAAATAAAGACAGTGTGCTAATACATAATCAAGTATTCTTTACTATGTTCAGGCATTTGCTTCCTACATGCATTACGTATTTTGCTATTATAAGAAATACAGGTAATCACCATAAGGAAGGGGAGGGGGGATGTTTGCCTCGAAACCGAAAAGGGAATAACACTCAAAATATATAAGAAATACTCAAGTTAATAAAAAAAAAAATACAGGTAATCAAAACTTTACTCAAATTTCAAAATCAAAGAAACACTCTATTAAATAGATTATTTTTCTTTTGAACTATAAGGATATTTCTAATACACTTCATTTTATGAATGTCTTTATACATGAAAGATGTTAATAATAAAGTAAATAAAGTTGTATAGCAATATTTAAAACTGTGCTTCAGAAGGTTACTAAATATGAGCTTCATTATTTAATGTTTAACATTATTATAATGTCTCCCACAAGAGCTAATGATGATTAAATAAGTCTACATATATTTAGCACTCAATATGTAATAAATTTAAATATAATTTATACACTTTATAAATGTCATGTACCATTTTGATAACTTGAATACATTTTATAATTTTTCTCAGGTAACAAAGGCCTAATGTCCACTGAACCATGGAGGCAAGTGTGTGTGTATGTGTGTGTGTGTGTGTGTGTGTGTGTGTGTGTGTGTGTGTGTGTGTGTGTGTTTGTTTGTATCTGTATGTATTTTTTATATAGGTGTGAATGTGTTTTAAGTGTGGGCTCATATAGGCAGATATTGAGTATCTTCCTCTATTTCACTCAACTAATTTTTTTGAGACAAATGCTCTCACTGAATCACAGCTTAATAATTAAGCTAGACTGACTGACCAGTGAATTCCATCAATCCCCCTGTCTCTGGCTTTGAGTAGACATATCATAGGAATCTGTCTCTCACAGATTTTACATGACTGCTGGGAATCCAAATTCAAATTTTAGGTTTATGTTGCAGACATTTTATTGATACAGCCATCTCTCTAGCATCTCTCTAGCATCTCTGTAACAACTCTGTAGCACTCAGGAATCTTCAGAATAATTAAGTTTCTCTTTGTATGTGGTTGACAAAGTAGAAATTCCTTCCATGTAGTTTTTTGATTAACATTGGCCAATAAAATGATCAAACAGGGCTGGCCTGTTTGGACATTTAACCTTGGTTTCTAAACTCTGGAGAAAAGCTAAAAGCTGAGATTATCTCCAGTGGCCAAAGATTCAGTCTACCACAACAATGTAATGAAGACTCTAAAACTCCAAAAGGATGAGTTCAAATTTAGCAGAAAACTGAATACACAAAATGTTAAGGGAATAGCACACCCAGTGAGTCTTAGAAATTCAGTTTGCGACCTCTCTCCTACAGTTCACTTTGTAAATTTCTGTTTGTTCACATTGTATATTCAGTTATTAGTGAATTGGAATAGATTAGTATTTCCCCTAGTCCTCTATACATCTATGGATAATGAACTGAGGCTGAAATGGAAGTAATACTGTCCTTAATTTATGGCTGATGTTCAGAAATTTTTGAGACAAAACAAAAGCTATTGCTTTCTGATATGTGAGGCTAATTTGATGCTGGAGAATGGAACTGAGAATTAGATGATGATCATTTGGTATTCACTGTTGTAGAACCGATTGTTTTCTTAGGTCTGGGAAGTAAATCCCATGTATATTTAGTCACTGTTTTCTGAGAATATAAGAGAGACTGAATTGGTTTGTGTTGAATTTCATTATTACTTGTTTCTAGGGCTACATTTATACAGATAGAATATATGTAATATGCAATGTTCAATGTACAATATATAATATATAATATATATTTGTAGGAGAAATTATAAATATTATAATATATTTACATAGCTATATTTGTTAATTTTCTTAAATATAAACAAAAAAATTCTGAAAGAATTCAGAAATTCCAGGTGTTTTATTGGTTATTTTGTTTATTTACATTTCAAATGCTATTCCCCTCCTAGTTCTCCTTGCTGAAAAACTCCCAACTCCCCATCCTCACTGCCCCCCTACTAGGTGCTCCTCACCCTGCCACCCATTCCTGGCCCACTGCCTTATCATTCCACTACACTGGGGCATTAAGCCTTCAAAGTACTCAGGACTTCCTCTCCCATTACTACCAGATTAGACCATTCTTCCCATATAGAGCTGGATCCATGGGTCCTCCATGTTTATTCTTTGGTTGTTGGTTGACTCCCTGGGATGTCTGGGGATCTTATTGGTTTTTTCTTTTCTTTTCTTTTTTTTTTTTTTTTCATCTTTATCAACTTGAGTATTTCTTATTTACATTTAGATTCTTATTCCCCTTCCCGATTTCGGGCCAACATCCCCTAACCCCTCCTCCCCATTCCTTATGGGTGTTCCTCCCATCCTCCCCCATTTCTGCCCTCCTCTCAACTTCATTCACTGGGGGTTCAGTCTTGGCAGGACCAAGGGCTTCCCCTTCCACTGGTGCTTTTACTAGGCTATTCATTGCTACCTATGAGGTTGGAGCCCAGGGTCAGTCCATGTATAGTCTTTGGGTAGTGGTTTAGTCCCTGGAAGCTCTGGTTGGTTGGCATTGTTGTTCATATGGGGTCTCAAGTCCCTTCAAGCTTTTTCAGTCCTTTCTAAGATTCCTTCAACTGGGGTCCCATTCTCAGCTCAGTGGTTTAATGATGGCATTTGCCTATGTATTTTATGTATTCTGGCTGAGTATCTCAGGACAGATCTACATCTGGTTCCTGTCAGCCTATACTTCTTTGCTTCATCCATCTGATCTAGTTTGGTGGCTGTATATGTATGGGCCACATGTAGCACAGGCACAGAAAGGGTGTTCCTTCTGTCTCTGTTCTAAACTTTGCCTCCCTATTCCCTGTTTGATATTCTTGTTCCTCTCATGGGATTACATACCCCTTCAGCTCCTTCAGTCCTTCCCCAACTCCTCCATTGGGGATCCTGTGCTTAATCCAATGGTTGGCTGCAAGCATCCATATCTGCATCTGTAAGCTCTGACACACACACACACACACACACACACACACACACACACACACACACACACACACACACGAAAACTGGCACCCTATCCAAAATACTACATACAAATTATAATACTTAAATTCCATTTACTGTTCTTAAAAAAAAAGGTTTCCTTTAGAGTAAAATATACCTTTTCATGAAGGATCAGTCTTCACCAGATCATCTTACTATAAAGAATCAATTTGTATATAAGAGGAGAGACAGCATGATTCTGTGCCAAAATGTTTTCCTTTACAGAACAAAGAAGTTAGAAAATAATATTCTTGTATGTCTATTATTCTGTGATGGTTTGAATGAAAAATATCCCCATAGGCTCATGCATTTTAACACTTAGTGTCAGGTTTGTGAAGGACATGGAATATTTAGAAAGCTCAGCCTCATGAGAAGAAGCACATCACTGAGGAAAGCATAATGGATTTATGACTTCATCCCATTTCCTCAGGTTTCTTACTACTTCTAATATGTGGGAAGAAAATGTGAGCATTCAAGCCCCTAATCCACTAGCATGTCTTCTTTAAACCCTGCTATCATTGGCCACATAAAACCCACTGTTCTTAAATTGATTTTGTGAGAATTTTTTAAAGATTTATTTATTTATGTTATGTCTATGAGTACACTGAAGCTGTCTTCAGACACACCAGAAGAGGACATCAGATCACATTATAGATGGTTGTGACCCACCATGTGGTTGCTGAGAATTAAACTCAGGACCTTTGTTCTTAATCACTGAACCATCTCTCCAGCTCCCAATGTCCTTCAGTTGATTTTTGTCAGAATTTGTTTTCAACACCAGAACAAAAATTAATAGAGGGTAATTAGGACTAAAATTCATTTTAGGTTAAATAAAAAAAAGTAATATTTAACATTGAATCTATCACATACATTTCTAAATTGAAACTCAAATTACTACTCATTTTGTTGTCATTACTCCTTTAATTTCTCTGTGCTGAATTTTCTTTTAGTTATTGAGAAGATTTAGATACAATAGTTTATGCAATGTGTTTTGGTGAGGGTGATTTATAATTTTATTCATCAAGTCTTCAAAATTCAATACAATGTGCTTGATTATAACAAAATGTATTTGCTTCAGTCTTAGATGTTCAGTCCATGATCATCATAGCAGAGAGCATACAGCAAGGAGGCAGGCATGATATTGGAATCATAGAAGAAAGGTTACATTTAATCTGAAAGCTAAAGGCAGGCTGCCTGAAGAATACTTGTTGTTTATCATTAAGTAGAAACTATTATAGATGACACTGAACCTTCAGGGATATTTAAAGAAATGAGGGCAACTTTTCAGGTGGAAATAATAAAAGTTTTATGATATTTGTGATTAGTAATATAAGTAAGCATTGCAGGCTAAATATTCTTTTTTATTTTTTTAATTATTATTATTTTTTTTTAATTTTTACACTTCAGATTTTATTCTGCTCCTGGTCCACCCCTGACTGTTCCACATCCCATAACCCCAACCCATGTCAACACAAGGGCTTCCAGTCTCTTGAGGGTTAGGTGCATCTTCTCTGATTGAACCCAGATCTGGGAGTTCTCTTCTGTTTATATTTGGAGGCCTCATCTCAGCTGGTGTATGCTGCCTGGTTGATGATCCAGTGTCTGAGAGATCTCAGGGTTCCAGGTTAACTGAGACTGCTGGTCCTCCTACAAGGTTGCCCTCCTCCTCAGCTTCCTCCAGCTTTTCCCTAATTCCAGGTTGAATATTGTTATCACCTCTTAATTCATATTAAGAACGTGAATCTAATATGGTAGGAGAGAAGCAACTGGCAGAAGTTTTCCTCTGATCTTCCAGTGTGGACTGGTGTGCCAGCAATACACTGTCACACACAGAGACCTCTGATATGCATACACAGAGGCACACACAGACACACAATTAGTAAAATTGTAAAAATAAGATAAAATAGGTTGTGAAAAATGGCATTAATTTCCTGTGTTCTTCTGGAAGAAATCGTTTTCAAGATGTTCCCTTTGAAGTAGGTCACTTACCAGGTATAAAACCAACCATTTTCCAAGGTTTTCAAACTTCACTATTTCAGGAAATGTGAAAAACTAATTTCTGAGCTTTACAAATGACCAGCTTTCAAGTATTGTTATAGTCATTACAGTGACTAAATATACTAAGAGGAAGTTGCTAAAGTAACTTAGAGTACTGCCTCAATTGGTAGCAGGAAATTCAGATGTATGGGCACATATCTGTACATAAGAAACTACAGTAAATGTTAAAAAGTTGTGTGGTGATTCATACCTGTAATCTGATCACTAGAATGGTTGAATTAAGAGAACTTTTGTGAATTAAAGAATTCTCTGGTCTACATAGTAAATACAAAGGCAGTCCAGAATGAATTGCATGAGACCTTTTCTCAAAAGAAGAAAGACAGACAGAGAATGGAAGGAAGGTAGGAATGAATGAATGAGCAAACAAAAAGGAAGGTAGGAAAGAAAAAAAGAAGAGAAGAAAAGAAAAAAGAGAAGTAAAAGGAAAATTAAGAGAAGAAAAAGGAAGTGGGATTGTTTTCTAATACTATTTAGAATTTTCAACATTAGTGAGTCATTCAAGTTCAATTTACAACTTACTATGTCTCTATGAAGTCGAAGAACTTAATCTAATTTTTCTAAATTGTGTCTTGAAAGTCTCTGTACAATATCTTCTTTAGGTTAATGAAAATATCATACAACATATATAAATATTGGTAATTTTTTTCTCTACTGGCTAATTTATCAACTGTAGTCTAAAATCTGTCCTGCCCTATTATTTTATTCTGCTCTGTTTTCATAAAATTTTGTCATGTTACCTACTTAGTTATTTCAGACTTATTACTTCCAAAATAATTCTGTCAGTAGAAATGAATTAATACTCTTTTTCTGATGCTTATTTATGTCTCCCAGTTTTCTTGTTTCTTTAATTTTCTAAAGTATTAGCATTCTTATTTCAGTGTCCTTTCACAACTATCAATTTGATGTAATAAGTTTCACATGTTATCTATATCAGAAATTACCTTAAGAAATATTTATATGCTCTCACTATTCCTCCTCACTCTCACTCTTCCTTCCGCTCTCCATTTTCTCCCCTCTCTCTCTTCCTCTTCCTCTCTCTCTGTCTCTCTGTCTCTCTGTCTCTGTCTCTGTCTCTGTCTCTCTCTCTCTCTCTCTGTCTCTCTCTCTCTCTCTCTTCCTCTCCTGGCTTGACACGATAACCTGTGTGTGTGTGTGTGTGTATTTCTTTCATCCCGTAGGCTTTCGCCCGATTCTCGGTACTTTGTCGGTGCTGGCGCCAACAGGTCATAAAAATTAAAAGCAAATAAAATAAGAGAAATATTTATATGCACATATATCTGGTCCATTAACTTTTGTTCAGTTGAAAATGATTCAATTGGATACTATCAATTGAATATTTGTTAGATCTAAATATAAAGATTTTTAAAAGTTAATATAGTCTAATATTTTTTTAATAAAGCAGTGCACTATAAGTTGTTTATAAGGATGAGGCTATATCTCAGTCATATGATACTGTCTGGGCCCTGCATTTAAATCTCAGTGATATCAGAAAGAAAAGGATAAGGAAAGAAAGGAGAAAGGAAGGAGGGAGGGGGAGGAAGGGAGGAGGAAAGAGGAAAAGGAAAGATTTTAAATACATTTAGCAACTACTGATTTTCATTAAATTCATTATTTCTGATAGAATTATGCTAATTATAAAATGGCAAAAACACATGTCAGGTTAGTCTTTCACTTAGATTATCATTGATTATAAATCAGTAGTATTCAAATTAAAAAGAATTTGTCACAAGTATATTTGATTTGAATTCAGAAATTATTAAGAGTTAAGATGATTTTGCATTCAAAGGATTAATCAATGCTGAAACTTTCATCTGAATATAGACATAAATATGTGAAATAAAAATATGCCTATATTAAAATTTTTTAAAATAATTTCAGAATGGAAGTTTAATTCCCAGAACACCAAAAAATATGAACATAATATTTTAATTATATTAATTATGTTACAATTCTGAACAGAACCACTTTACTTATGAAAACTTCCTCAATACTGTAGGACAAAAAATGTGATAATATGTTTTAGTCATGTATATTATGCAGAACAGAATGCCTTAGAAAAAATATACTGCAATGTTTAATTCAGATGTAGACTCTTACTTATATGTATTAGAGATATGTTTCTGAATTAATGAAAACATAAATATGACCATTGTAATAATGTAATGCTGGTTTTAAAAAAATAGGAATGGCAAGTTAAATTAATGCTGCATCAATTTCAAACTAACAGTGCATTCATTATGAAAATCTGGATATCATAAATGTAAAATTGTCCTGCACAATTATTCAGGAGTATGTTCTGAAAGAAATGGAATTTCAGTAAAAGTTACCAAACAAAATTATGCTCAATCACAATATCTTAGTTTTGGATAAATTGTTTTTCTGGCATAAAAGATGCAGCTCATTTTTATAGCTATTTTTATGATAAAGTCAATAAAATTCTAAGATGGTTGAGTTATGTTTGTAGCCCTAAGTCTTCCTCCTCTCCATATTAAGTTCAAAACTGATCTGAGTTAAGCAGAATAAGACAAGAATGGAGCTTTAAAAATGACTGAAAACAAGATTTAAAAAAAAAGAAATGTAAATAAAAGTATCCAATAAAAAAAGAAAATTAAAAAAAAATGACTGAAAACAAGTGACAAAAATATGAGGCAGGAATATGGTTGGGTGGGGGAGCACACTCATAGAAGCAGGAGGAGGGAAGAGAAGGGGGTTTGAGGAGAAAAGACGGAAGGGGGATGACATTTAAAATGGAAACTGAAAAAGTAAATCTGAAAAAATAAAGACGTTCTTATACTTTTGAATGGGATAAAACAGACCAGGTTGTAAAGGGAAAAAGAAAACCAAGTTTTGTACTGCATTCCTGCTAAATCAGTATTTCCTGGCAAGTACCACCATACCCATTTTGCTTTCCTACATAATTTTCTATAGGATAAAATACTTAGTCAATTAAGGAGATTTAAGAATGTATATGCACATTACATAAACCTACCTAGCAACATATTTCCAAAGTACAATTAGAAAACTGAAATTTGGGCAATTTAGTTAAATTGCATGTATATACACACATGCATATCTAAATGATTTTATACATGCATACACACACACACACACACACGCACACACACACACAAGTGAAATTTGTCCACAAGAGCAGCATGCTATTTGTATGGATAGCATACATCTTTTCAACATTCTGACTCAGTCAGGCATTTCATTATGGGATCAAAAGAAGAAAGAAAAAACCTAAAACTTGAGAACATGATAAAGCATTTACTGCTTTCTTTTTAATTCTTAGGTATTTTTCCTGTGCTCCAAGCAGCATCTAAAATCACCGGTTATCTTTGGTTTGAGCACAGTACAAGTGCTGAAAATATTTCAAGAATTGCAGCTACCTAGTGCCTCCATCTCAGACAATTCTCCATCTTAGCAATTCTCTAGAGTAGATCATAGCTACCTATTGATGATGATCTTAAACCTTCATGGCCTCAGAGTAGAATATCCTTTGTCTCCTTTAATTCAAAAATTAGTTGTATATTTTACAAACACCAATGTTAAATTTGTGATATGTCTCACAACTTTTACTCATTTATGTAATAATAATGCATCATCAAATATCTCCTTAAGCACATAGAATGTTTATAAATACATAAGCATATGTGTTGCTCCACATCTTTGCTAATATTTTGTAATGTTTCTGTTGTAGAATTTAAGCATTCTAGTAGATGTGTAGTGCTATCAATTTTAACTTGTGACAATTTAATAAAAATGTTAATTGCCTTTTCAAAAAATGTCCTATATCACCAACATCTCATCATTTGACCATCTTAAATTGTTTTTAGAATACAATATTAAGAGTTCTTTGATATTTTTCACATTTTATTAAAATTTGATTCTTTTCTCATACTATATATCCTGATTACCAACCTTTTCCTGTTAACTCCTTCCAGTGCCTCCATACCTTTCCTCTTCTCTAGATCTCCTTCCATTCTTTCTCTCATTATAAAAGAAGAGAGTTCTAAGAGATAACAACCAAACAAAACAAAATAAAATACAATAAGGCAAAACAAAACCCATCACATTTAATATAGGGGAGTCAATGGAAGGAAAAGAGCACCAAGAGTAGATTCAAGAATAAAAACCTGATTCATTCACACACACTCATGGGTCCTATAAAATAAGGAAAAAGCTATAATGTATACATAGAGAATCTGGTAAGAACCATTTAGGGTAGTTCTTTTAGAGTTCATATGGCCTTTACTCAGTTGATGTAAAATATCTCATTGTTCTGGTGTCCTCCATACACCATGTGATATATTTATTAAAAAATGCAGAGGGGTTGTTCTATGGAGTTGTGGTGAGTAAATGGGAAGGGGTGGGTAGCTCAACAGGCTCATGTTGAGGCATCACTTCCCCCTAAGGGGTTCAGCTACATGATGGTATAGTATAGAATGGAGTTTATTCAGGGAGTAGGAAGGGAGTTAAAAGTGTAGATGGTAGTAGGTGCAGAGAAAGGTAAAGAGGGGTGGGAGGGGAGGGGAGGAGACTGGTCATGAGCACATGGAGAGAGGGAGGGAGGGGAATAGGGAGAGAAGGGATAAAGAGGGAAGAGGGGAAGAGAGCAAGAGAGAAAGAGAGTGAGGAGGGGGTAAGCATCCCCTTTTATAGTGAGTCAGCCATACCTGGCTGTTGCCAGGTAACTGTGAGGTGGAACTTAAACAAAATGCTAACACTCTGGCTCTGGCATTATTATATCCTCTTTCTCCAAGGGGTTCCCTGAGCTTTAAGGAGAAGGTATTTTATAGAGACATCCAAAATAGAGCTGTGTACTTCAATGTCTGACACTCTGTGTATTACCTGGTATTTGTTCTCATTGATGGCAGAAGGAAGCTTCTCTAATCCTGATTGAGTAAGGCATTGATTTCTGGGTGTACAAGAATATAATTATAGTCATTTTACTGTAACCATTTAAAAACAAACAGTAGTATTTGGTTTTACTTTAGTTCTCTGAGCTATCTATAGTATGTTATTTGTTTGCTCAAGCAGTATGGTCTAAGTTCCATCTCATGGAGTGGATTTAAATCAAATCAGACATTGGCTAGTTATTACCAAAATATTTGCGCCACAATTTCCCTAGAACAATTTTCAGGCAGGGTAGATTGTAGATAAAAGGTTTTGTGCCTAGGTTTGTGTTTATATTTCTCTTTTAAACCCTGTACCGTCCCATAACAAAGACTCTAAAAATGTTAATGAAGGCTCTTTATAGGTATCATCTCAATTTCTTAAAGTTAAATGAGTTATCTGGGTGTTATCTTCATCAATGGAGCCTTATTATCTGATGTTGGAGAGCAACTTATATCCTTGAAAATAATCTGTGTTATTTGAGGATTTCTTGGGACCTCTCTGGTCTACAACTCAATGGACTGCAATTCAGTCCCAGTACTGTGGGCTTTGGTGACAAGAGATGGCCAGTTGGCCAGTTTCCTTCTTTATTTATGGACTTCAGTAATATCACCTTCATATATTTTAAAAGTTTCCATTGCACTATGATTTCATAACTCCTCTGAAATATCCTTCAATTATAGTTGTTTCTGATGCATTATGTACCTTCACTCCATCTCCCTCGCCCCGTCTATGAGATCCTCCTATTCCCATCCCATCTGTCCCCTTTCAACCAATAAAGCTATTCTTTTTCTTTATCCTGAGAAGACTAATGTGTTCCCCTAGTTCCTCCCTTTATACCCAAACTCGATGGGTCTGTGGATTGTAGCTTAATTATCATTTACTTAAGAGCCAATATAGTTCATAAGTGAATAATACAATATTTTCTTTATATGTCTGGTTTACCTCACTCAGGATCATTTCTTTTTCTCATATTCATTAACCTACAAATATCATAGTCCCATGCTTTTAACATGTTGAATAATACTCAGTTTTGTAAATATACCACAATTTATTTGTCCATTCTTCTACTGAGGAACATTTAGGTAGTTTCCATTTTCCGGATATTATGAATAAAGCGACAGTGAACATAGTTTGACAAGCGTTCTTGTAGGAGGCAATGTTCTTTGGGTCCATTAAGAACAGTATAGCAGAACTTGTTCATATCAATTCCCAATTTCCTAGGGAACAACAATTTTCATAGTGGATGTAAGAATTTATAATTGTGCTTTATACTCTACAGCAATGAAAGAGTGAATGTTCCCCTTAATATTCTCACTAGCATGAGGTGTCACTCATTTTATTGACATAAGCCATTCTGAGAGCTGTATATGTAATCTCAAAATAATTTTGGTTTGATTTCCCTGATGACTAGGTATGTTGAAAATTTCTTTCAGTGTTTCTGAGTCATTTATCTTATCATTATTGAGAATTCTGTTTACATTTGCATCCCAATTTTAATTGGAATATTTGGATTTTTGTTATCTAGTTTTTTTAGTTCTTCATATATTTTTGTATATTACTCATATATAAACTATAGAATTGGTAAAACAATACAAAACAAAACAAAACAAAAACAAAAAAAATGTTTTCCTTTCTGTAGGTTGCCACGTTTTATAAGGGACTGTTCACCTTGTCTTACATAACCTTTTCAGTTTAATTAGGTCCTGTTTATTAATCATCAATGTTACTTCCCATTCATATTGGTAGTTTGTTCATAAGTCTTCTCACTGCCATTGAATTCGATACTATTACAAATTTCTCTGCTGTAAGTTTCAGTGTATCTGGTTTTATACTGAGCACTTTGAACCATTTGAAATTGAGTTTTGTAAATGGTGATACATATTTATGTATTTTACACTCTTCAACATGCTGACATCCAATTAGATGAGCACCATTTTTTGAAGATGCAATTTTCCCCATTGTATATTTTTGGCTTTATTAAGTGTCCATAGGTGTACAGATTTATGTCTTTTATATCAACTCAAGATCAATATGTCTGCTTTTGTGGCAATAACATGGTGTTTTTATTATTCAAGCTCTGTAATACAGATTGAAATCAGGGAGAATAATAACTCTAAAAGTTATATTTTGTTCAGAATAATTTTATATATCCTGTCATTTTGCCCTTTTACCATATAAAACTGAGAATTGCTATTTTTAAGATATGTGAAGAAATGTGTTAGATTTTGATCTGTAGATTGCTTTTGGTAATATGGTTATTTTTACTAAGTTAATCTTACAAATCCATGAGTATAGGAGATCTTTCCATTTCCTGATATATTTTTTTACTTTCTTTTAAAAATGTTTTTAACTTTTTATCATGCAAGTCTTTTACATGTTTCATTAGAGTTTTCCCATGATACTTTTTATTGTTGAAATAATTGTGTGAGGTGGGATTCTCTTAATATCATAAGACCATTTTCCTTTATATATAAGGAAATCATTAGTTTTTGTGAGTTAAATTTCTAACCAGTTACTGCTTTGAAAGAGTTTATCAGCTATAGTGTTCTCTCAAGTGAAATTTTTAGTTACTTGTATATACTATCATATCATCTACAAATAAATACACTGATTTTTCTCTTCTTCTTTAAATACACCAGATCTCTGTCAGTTGTCTTAATCCTGTAGCTTACTCTTTCAAATACAATGTTAGATAGGCATAGAAAGAGTGAACAACCTTGCTTTGTTCCTGATTTTAAAAGAATTACCTTAGATTTCTATTTAGTTTGGTAATGGTAATGGCACTGCTGTAAACTGCCTTCCCTTGTTTAGTTATATCCACTGTATCATTAGTTGCTTGAGAAATTTTATCATGAAGAGGTATTGGATTGTATCAAATGATTTTTCTACACCTAGTGAAACTTTTATATATGCAGTTTATTTCTGTTTGTATATAAATTGGATTACAGTTATGGAATTTGTATCCTGAACCATACCTGCATCTCTGGGATGAAGTCTACATGATTGATCATGGTGGATGACTTTTTTATGTTCTTAAATTAGGTTTGCAAACTTTTATTTCTGTCTCTTTTTCATATTTTTCCTTTCTTTTTCATTTGTTTTCTTTTCAGGATCAGGGAGAGGTCTACATGAAAACCTCTCATTCACAGTTGTGAGTTTCCCTCATCAATATCACTGCAAAAGAATCCCTTTTGCCCATGGCAGTCTGCAGTAATACAGTAATGCAGTAAAAAAATTCAATGTTTTTTTTTTACTTTTTTAATAATTTTATTTTTCTTGGATATTTTATGTATTTACATTTCAAATGTTATCCCCCTTCCCTCCTTGTCCATAACCACTCTGTCTCTCCCTGCTTCTATGCAGATGTTTCCATTCCCACCCTCCCACTCCAAACTCAATGCCCTGACATTACCCTACAATGGGGAAACAAGCCTTAACAGGACAATGCCCTCCTCTGCCACAAATGTGGCTGGAGTCATGGGTCCTTACATGTGTACCCATTGATTGGGGGTTTAGACCCAGGGAGATCTGGTGGGATTTGGCTGGTTGATATTGTTGTTCTCCTATTGTGTTGCATAACCCTTCAGCTCCTTCAGTCTTTTTTCTAACTCTTACATTGGGGTCATCTTGTTCAGTCTTATGGCTGGCAACCATCCTCATTTGAATCAGTAGGGCTCTGGCAGAGACTTTCAAGAGAAACCCATAGCTGGCTCCTGTCAGGAAGTACTTTTGGCATCAGCAATAGTGACTGTGTGTGGTGGCAGCATATGGGGTGGGTCCACAACTGGGGCACTCACATGGTGAGCTTTTTTTCAGTCCTTGCTACCCACTTTGTCCCTGTATTTCTTCCATGAATATTTTGTTCTCCCTTCTAAGAATGAATGAAGCATCCATATTTTAATCTTCTATCTTCTTAAGCTTCATATGATCTGGGAATGTTTTCTTAGGTATTACAAGCTTTTGGGCTAATATCCACTTATAAGTGACTAGATATCATGTATATTCTTTTGGATTGGTTTACCTCACTCAGGATAATATTTTCCAGATCCATCAATTTGCCTAAGAATTTCATGTAGTCATTGTTTTTAATAGCTCAGTAGTACTCCATTATGTAAATGTACCACATTTCTAAATCCATTCTCCAGCTGAAGGACATCTGGGTACTTTCCAGCTTCTGGCTATTATAAATTAGGTTGCTATGAACATATGGAGCATATCTCCTTGTTATATGTTGGAGCATCTTTTGGGTATATGCCTAGGAGTGGTATAGCTGGGTCCTCGGGTAGTAGTATGTTCAATTTTCTAAGGGATCACCAGTCTGATTTCCAGAGTGGTTATAACAGGTTGCAATCCCACCAATAATGGAAGAGTGTTTCTCTTTCTCCACATCCTTGCCCGCATCTAATATACCCTGAGCTTTTGACCTTGTTCATTTTGACTGGTGTGAGGTGGCATCTCAGTTTTGTATTGATTTGCATTTCCCTGATGACTAAAGATGTTGAACATTTCTTTAGGTGCTTCTACGTCATTCATTATTCCTCAGTTGAGAATTCTTTGTTTATCTCTGTTCCACATTTTTAATAATTTTAATAAGATTACTTGATTCTCTGGAGTATAATTTTTACTGTATATATTTATTTATATTTCAAATATTTTTATACCATTTCTCACACCCAACCACTCATCCATTCCCACCTACCTGTCCTGACATTCCCCTACACTGGTGGGTTCAGCCTTGGCAGGACCAATGCCTTCTCCTTTTGGTGCCCAACAAGGCCATCTTCTGCTACATATATACCTGGACCATGGGTCTGTCCATGTGTACTCTTTGGAAGGTGGTATAATTCTAGGAGCTCTAGTTGGTTGGTATTGATTTTCTTATGGGGTCACAAGGCCTTTCAGTTCTTTCAATCCTTTCTCTTCCTCCTACAAAGGGGACCCTGTTCTCATTTCAATGGTTGGCTGCTAGCATTTGCTTCTGTATTTGTTGTGCTCTGACAGAGCCTCTCAAAAGAATGCTATATAAGGCTCCTGTTAGCATGTATTGGCATCAGCAATATTGTCTGGGTTTGGTGACTGTATGGATATGGGTTGGATCCACAGGTGGGGCAGACAAAGATTAGCCATTCTTTCAGTATCTTCTCCAAATTTTTCACCATATCTCCTCCTCTGAATATTTTTGTTCTCACCTTCTAAGATAGCCTGAAAGATCCACTTTTGTCCTCTTCCCTTCCTCAACAGCATATGTTGTCATCTGAGTTTTGATCTTAGCCATTCTTACCATTGTGATGTGGAATCTCAGGGTTGTTTTGGTTTGTATTTCCCTAATGACTGAAGATGTTGAACATTTCTTTAGGTACTTCTCAGCCATTCAATATTCCTCAGCTGAGAATCTTTGTTTAGCTTTACGCATGCCATTTTTTTTATTAACTTGAGTATTTTTCTTATATACATTTCGAGTGTTATTCCTTTCGGTTTTCGGGCAAACATCCCCCTCCCCTCCCTTCCTTATGGGTGTTCCCCTCCACCCTCCCCATTGGCGCCCTCCCAACAGTCTAGTTCACTGGGGGTTCAGTCTTTAGGGACCCAGGGGCTTCCCTTCCACTGGTGCTCTTACTAGATATTCATTGCTACCTATGAGGTCAGAGTGGGGTCAGTCATGTATAATAGTCTTTAGGTAGTGGCTTAGTCCCTGGGAAGCTCCTGGTTGCAACATTGGCATTGTTGTACATATGGGGTCTCAGGCCTTCAAGCTCTTCCAGTTCTTTTCTCTGATTCCTTCAACGGGGGTCCTATTCTCCGATTCAGTGGTTTGCTGTGGAATTACGCCTCTGTATTTGCTGTATTCTGGCTGTGTCCCTCAGGAGCGATTTTTAATATGGTTATTTGATTCTCTGGATTCTAACCTCTTGAGTTCTTTGTATGTATTAGACATTAGACATCTATCAGATGTAGGATTGCTAAAGACCTTTCCAAATCTGATGGTTGTCATTTTCTCTATTATTAACAGTATGTCCTTGGCCTTTACAGAAGCTTTGTAATTTGATGAAGTCCCAGTTTTTGATTCTAGATTTAGAGCATAAGCCATTGGTTCAGGAATTATTTTCCCAGTGCCCATGTGTTCAAGGCTCTTTCCCACTTTTTTCTTCTATTAATTTGAGTATATGTGGTTTTATGTGGACATCCTTGATCAACTTGGACTCACATTTGTACAAGGAGATAAAAATGAATCATTTTGCATTCTTCTGCATGCTGACCTCCAGTTGAACATGCACCATTTATTATAACTGCTTTCCCTTTTCCATGGGATTGTTTTAACTCCTTTGTCAAAGTTCCAGTGACCATAGTTATGTGGGTTCATTTTTGGGTCTTCAGTTCTATTCCTCTGATCTACCTGTCTGGCTCTGTACCAATGCCATACAGTTTTTAATCAGGATTAATCTGTAATACAGCATGAGGTAAGGGATGGTTATTCCCTCCAAAGTTCTTTTATTGTTGAGAATATTTTTTGCTCTCCCTTTTTTCCTTTTCCAAATGGATCTGAAATTCTCTCTTCTTAATTCTGTTACAATACGTAACTGAACGGAAGTAATACCGAT
>NC_046172.1:79439834-79446572 GCF_011064425.1 Rattus rattus
ATTTATGTTTTCCTGGAATTCTTTCAGGCATTTTTGTGATTCCTCTCTGTAGGCTTCTACTTGTTTATTAATGTTTTCCTGTGTTTCTCTAAGGGAGTTCTTCATGTCTTTCTTGAAGTCCTCCAGCATCATGATCAAATATGATTTTGAAACTAGATATTGCTTTTCTGGTGTGTTTGGATATTCCATGTTTGTTTTGATGGGAGAATTGGGCTCCAATGATGCCATGTGGTCTTGGTTTCTGTTGTTTGGGTTCCTGCGCTTGCCTCTCCATCAGATTATCTCTAGTGTTACTTTGTTCTGCTATTTCTGACAGTGGCTAGATTGTCCTATAAGCCTGTGTGTCAGGAGTGCTGTAGACCTGTTTTCCTCTTTTCTTTCAGTCAGTTATGGGGACAGAGTGTTCTGCTTTCGGGCGTGTAGTTTTTCCTCTCTACAGGTCTTCAGCTGTTCCTGTGGGCCTGTGTCTTGAGTTCACCAGGCAGGTCACTTGCAGCAGATAAGTTGGTCTTACCTGTGGTCCCGAGGCTCAAGTTCGCTCACGGGGTGCTGCCCACGAGCTCTCTGTGGCGGCAGCAACCAGGAGGTTCTGCGCCGCCCTTTCTAGGATCTTCAGTGCACCAGGGTTCCAGATGGCCTTTGGTGTTTTCCTCTGGCGTCCGAAATGTGTGTGCGTAGTGCAGTCTCTTATGGTTTCCCAGGCTTGTCTGCCTTTCTGAAGGTTTCGTTCTCCCTCCCACGGGATTTGCGTGCAGAGAACTGTTTATCCGGTCTGTTTTCTTCAGGTTCTGGCAGTGTCGAAATAATAGTTTCTTAATTGATCTTAGTAATGATGGATTTCTCAATATTAGCTAGGAATAATTACTTTATGTCCATTGAACTGAGATCAGTGTCCCCAGTGGAGGAGTTAGAGAAAGGACTGAAGAAACTAAAGGGATTTGAAACCCCATAGAAAGAACAATAATACCAACCCACCAGACACCCCAGACCTCCCATGGACTAAACCACCAACCAAAGAGTATAGGTGGAGTGACCATGGCTCCAGCTGCATATGTAGCAGAGGACAGTCTTGTCAACCATCAATAGGAGGAAAGACCCTTGGTCCTGGGAAGGCTTGAGGCCCGGGTGTAGAGGAATGCCAGGACTGGAAGGTGGGTGGGCAAGGAGCACCCTCATAGAAATAGGGGGAGGGGGGATGAGACAGAGACTTTTCAGAGGGAAAATGAGGAAAAGGGATAAGATTTGAAATGTAAATAAGGAAAATATCCAATTTAAAAAGTGCAAAAAATTTACTTTATGAACAATTTCCCAAAATAAGAAAAAGTGATATGTAACTTTATTGAGGATCTGATATCAATAGTTGTACCTACATCAATGTCCCCAAAATTGAGATCCCTCAGGAGTTTGGAGTCTTTGGAATTTCCATATATTCCATGTAAAATTAAAAAAATAATAAGAATAAAATATTTCCAACTCTGTCAAACTTTCATGTGAAGGTATAAAAACTACATCTTATAAATCAGCAATCATTTTAAGAAAATCAAAACTGAAATGCTAAACTAGCCTTACAGTCATGTTAATTCTTCTCTATACATTAAAAAGAAAGAAGTTTGATATAAGAATTTAATGTTAAAGTAGCAAAATTTTAAGTAAAATCCAAACCATTCAGAACAAGCTATGTGCATATATACATTCTTAAGGAAATATATACACATATGCTCTCCTAGGGTTATCTTGGAAACAAAAGTTGTATCATTATTCATCTTATTTTCATAAAATTGTAGTTTTATTTGAAAGAATAAGTGATACATTTATACTTATGGAAACTTAATTATTTGTCAATAGTTATTCTGAGAATTTAATTAATGCCTGCTTCTTCAATAAAAATAGTTGTCCAGTTAGAGAAATGGGATTCCTAGGCAGGCAACAGAGTTTGGAATAGTCTCCCTCCCCATTGTTAAGGCCAAGCAATACTCTGTTACATACATGTAGGAATACTAGGTCCAGCCCATATATCCTCTTTGATTGTTGTTGGTTCAGGTTCAGTCTTGTAATTTTATATGCCGGAATACTCAGGAGTCTCCTCATTCTCAAAGAAGAAGGAGAGTTGAAATGAGGATATGAGATGTATATTAGGGTATTGGGAGAAGAGGAGAGACTGTAATCAGGATTTAAAGCAAATAAATAAATAAATAAGTAAATAAATAAATAAATGTAAAAATAAAGGTAATTGTGAAAAATGCTAATGATAACCAGATTTGAAGAGAAAATTCAACCTTTAGAGTCATATATACTATTCTGAAGAAGTTGCATTGTAAAATCAATACATTCAAAAAGCCTGATAAAGAAATGAACTTTCATCTAAAGATCATGACACTTTCAACATTATAGTTTCAGCATCTACATTGCAAGTAACATTTCCAAAAATAATATCTTTTGAATTTAGAATTTTGTCCCAGTTCAACTGAAGTTTTTTTCAAATTAACATTCTTAGTAAACATTCAACAAGGTATTCTACTATTTTTATATTTTCTAGGAGAGGAAGTTAACTATTTCTAGGAGTTAACTATTGGAGTATATTTTAGAATTCAGTATTTAATACAGTAATTATATATTCTATTAATCACTGGAATGTAATGATGACAATGATGGTATGAAAATGATCTAGTGAGTAGGAATGTCTATTTATTATAAGAGGAAAAGGGAATCATCATTCAATTCACCATCAATGGTTGCTGCATTCCACCTAGTCATCGTGTCATTCAGAGGTTTTGGTTTGCTCTTATTTTCTGTAGCTGACAGGTTGAACAGAAAATTGTATAAATCTTTATATTAATGAAATGTAAAGGGTATTTTATATTTTAATGCACTAGAATAGTAGGAATAGTAAAGTTCCTAAAATGGTTACTCCTGCATAGGTCTGCAGTATAAGAGTTAGGATTTCTATAGCAAGGAAATGGTTATAGTATATTACAGGTCATCTTAGATATATGAGTTGTAATAAACTTCTCTTGGTAGAAGACCCCTGTGAAAATGCAGATGAAATATCTTTTTCATAGAAATTATTTGGCACCTTCTTCCACACTTATGTATCCTTAAAGAAATTTATAATATTTTGGTAGTATAAAATTCTTGACTGTATTTAAGACTCAGATTATTTGATATGATTAAAACAATAAAGAGTAAAAATACTATTCACTTTCAACTAGATTGACTCTGATTGTTTAGCACCGTATTTTCTTAGAAAGAAAAGAGATTCATAAAAAAGATTTGTATAGGGAATTCACTGTAGTGAGGCTTATCTCATTATGTCTCTTAGAATTACCCTTTTTTAATAGATTTAATTCTAAGTTTATTACTAACTGTAACTAAATTTGTCTTATCATGTTGACCCATCTGGAAACAGCCTCATTTCTTTTCTGTTTCCATTAGTAATGTGCAGTGAATATCATATAATAATAACATTTATTACTCTAAACTGAAAGAATAGTTGGTTCCACAGATACAGGTAATGTAAAATTCTGATCCATCAATCATATAATTTACTCATGCCTTCCAGACTTACATAGTCATTTTCCATCATTCAGTGAATTACATTCATAACTATCTGACCTAAAGATATGGTGAATCTACTTCAAATAGTTGACAGATAGTGTCCTCTAGCTACATGGCTAGTATGACTCATTATATCAAGACATACTTTTCAAAGGGAAAGTTAGAGAAGTTTTGTTTTGCAATATGATTGCTCCAAAACACTAACTACTTCTTCCATATTTGTCATATTTAATATCACCAATGTTTCTTCACCTACCACAAATATTTCTAAGCATTTATAATTGCTCGCCAGTAGTACTAAATTTGATATATGAAAAAATGCAAAGACATCCAAAATTGAAATTATCATTGTTTATGGGAGTCTACATTTAGCTGCATGTAGAGACTGCAGGGTTATACAGGTGGTCTTATGTTGATAGCATCTGGCATGAGAGTGATAGTAACAGCAATCCTTGAAGGTAGGTTTTAGGATGCCACACCATTCTTATTAGGATTAGGTAGAATGGAATCCACGTTGTAGATACTGAATTTTCGTTGTGATAAAAGTAGTCAAGGTCTCTTCAAGTAGTTCAATGAGTAAATGAATAGGTTTCAGAAGTTGGTTCTCTAACGTGTGTCATGGGAATTGAACTCAGCTCCTCAGACTTGCCCAATGAGCCATTGTGCCAGACCCAAATCTATATGTTTAATATATTCAGTTAATCTCTGTATTTAATGTGTGAGGTTAGTACACTTCCCTTTACTATTATTACTGTGATTATTTTGCCATTTTTTGTGCTTTTGTTACCTGTTTTTCTGATTGATTGGAATATTTCAAATTTTTATTCTGTCCTGGGAATGTTAGGGGTTTTGAGGCTTACTATGTTAAACATGATAGATTCCTTTAGGGATCTATATTTTCTATCTATTCCTTTCATAAAATAACTGAGGAATTATAAACAGACACATTTGTATGTGTACAAATCTATGTGTATGTGTGTGCATATCATTGTGGATATGTGTGTGTGTGTGGTATGTGTGTGTGGTATGTGTGTGTGTTTCTGTGTGTGTAATATTCCACAGAATTTGCAGGTTGTATTTAAGTATTTAGAAATATATATGCTCACTTACTAATACAGATACAACTACATGTACATATGAATGTGTCTCTGTACTAATGTTTTATTACCTCACTCATGGTTCTGATACATTATGAATTTGTTGTTATGGATATATACTCTAATTAAAAACATTTCCCTATGTTGCACTGATTTTCTTATTTGTTTTACTTTATATGATTCTTCCTAAACTTGTGTTCATCCAAATTTTTGCTGCTCTTTATTTGGGAATTTAACTATAGAGAATCACGTGAAATAATTTGACCATAACTGCAGGGATAACTTGCTGTAAACCAAACAAACAATGAAACAAAGAAAAGAATCAAAACCAGACCAACTAAAAATAGTGTTTCTTATGTCTCACAAACAGTAGTCTAAATCTTATTTGTTGTTGGAGCATTAATATCTCATTAATAAATTTAGGGGACATGGGAAAATTTGAAAAGGGACATGGTGAGTAGTACCATGGAAAGTATGGTACATGTAACTAAAGAAACCTATTTTCATGAAATGCAAGTTAAAATGCAACATGTAAACAATTAAAATGCTTCAGTAGAAATATTACAATGAATCAAATAAAATAAGCATTACAACAAAATTGAAAATAGAATGTCCTAGCTAGTATTCTTCGTCTCTGTGGTGATAAGGAGACTCTTTCCCCTTGGGTTGTGTTTTGTAATATCCTTCAAACTTAATGAGGATAGCTGCCAATTTCAGTAATTTAAAACAGTTAAGTCACTGTGCTCTTCCAAACAGCAGTGACTGACATCAACTTTCTGTTGCTAGTTTGTGGTCTGAGGCCTACCAACTATCCTTTGAAGTGTCAGGGATCCGTCTTTTCACATTCAGAGCTCTATGAGGAGATGTTGGAAGCCTGTCCTTTATTTGAACCTTAATCATTGGGATGTCATTTCTTTGGTATCACTCAGCATAATACACTCAGATACACTGTTCGTATCCTGTGAATTCTTGTAGTTCCTCCAGGCAATGACAGAGATACAGTGATACTTCATCTGTCAAATACTTCCTGGGGCCCAGTGCCTGTTTCTCTCTCTCTCTCTCTCTCTCTCTCTCTCTCTCTCTCTCTCTCTCTCTCTCTCTCCTCTCTCTCTCTCTGTCATTCAATGTGTGCTATCTATATTATCTTTCTATGTTATTAATTCAGTGGTGGATTTATTAAAAATCCCCAACTGTCAATAAAACTCTCATAGTGCTTGTAAGAGTGCTTTCCTGGCAGCTGATATTGAACTGATGTGAGCAACATAGTGTGGCCAATTGCTGTCATTCAGATTCAGTGAAGAAAAACAGTATGTAAGTATGCCTTTGGGTTTGTATTTAAAATAAATGTAATTATACAAAACATGTAAATAAAAAGTATGCATACTAAAATTAGTGAGAAAAAGTCAGTTTCTGTTACCTTTCTTTAGGGCATTTCTCCTATAAGGCTAGGATCTATTGTTTTAAATCCTAACATGTTTTTTTCACATAGTCACCCAAATGTGGTTTGTAGTCTGCCACATTACTTGGAAAATATGGTTCATTTTATCATATCTCCATGTCCATCTGGAACTTCTAGTCAATGTACTATTATGCATTTATTAAGCAGATGACAACTAATTTTAATGGTCCTGCACATACACATACAAATATGTATTCAAGGATTCAGGGGAAACAACTTGATAAAATTTGAATATTGAATATGCATCCTTCCCCAGGAGAATAATACGTTCTATAATAAACTTTTGTTATGTTGGACAACATCAGTGAGCCACATTTCCAAGTCAGAATAGGACAAGAAAGGTAAAGGATGGAGTCACTACCATGTGCTATTTCTTAGCTATAGTTTTAGGTAATAAGCTTTGCCCAGTGCATTTGAAAATTGTAACATTTTCTATTAGTTTGAGTGTGTCTGGTTTGATGTGGAGGTCCTTGATCCACTTGGACTTAAGCTTTGTACAGGGTGATAAGCATGGATCGATCTGCATTCTTCTACATGTTGACCTCCAGTTGAACCAGCACCATTTGCTGAAAATGCTATCTTTTTTCCATTGGATGGTTTTGGCTCCTTTGTCAAAAATCAAGTGAC
>NC_046172.1:79446672-79547961 GCF_011064425.1 Rattus rattus
AAGTTAATTAAAAAAAAAAAAAAAAGAAAGAAAGAAAAAAAAAATAACCAGAAGCTGGAAAGATCCTAGATGGCCTTCAACAGAGGAATGGATACAGAAAATGTGGTACATCTACATCTACAGCTATAAAAACAATGACTTCATGAAATTCATGGACAAATAGGTGAACTAGAAAATATCATCCCAAGTGTGGTAACCTGATCAAAAACACACATGGTATGTGGGGAATCACATGTGCCAGCGCCTCAAAGATGATGCTGCTGGTTTCCCGCTTTCCCACCATCCCAACGGTGAGCGCCCTTGTAGTAAATTAAGTCCTTACTTGGCTATGCCTACCATTTGTTAGAAGGTCAGTATAGTGACAGCCTATCTGGTACTAATCTAATGTCTTGCTGGATTGGCTCAGCCATATATTTAAGTGTGCAGGGGCTCCCCCTGGGTCAGAAGATTGTATCAAGGTTCCTGAGTAAAACTGCTTGAAGAAGATCTCCCTGGTTGCGCCTTCCTTGCTGGTCGAGGTTGGGCAGGACAAGTGGTGGCCCCAGGAGGACCTCCTGAGAGATCAGAACTTTCAAAACAGGGCAGCACACAGAAAGTTCCCAAGGTAAGGTGGGACCATATGACCGTGGAAAATAAGTGTACAGAAAGTCCAGGGTAGAGCAAGTAAATCTGCCATGCAGCAGCGTAACCAAAAAGTAGCAAGACGCGTGGTTAATTTAGCCATAGCAGTGTAGAAAGTTTTGTCATGGGGGACCCCACAGTCTCGGCCTAATTTTTCTGGCTCTTCAAGAGCCAGTTTCAGCCAAAGAAACTAAAAAATAAAAAGGAGCACCATAGAGAGATTCTTGAGCAAATGTGATGCCATTGGCACCCTGGTTCACAGTCTCTGGTAACCACTTGCAAGTTAAAAAATTAGGAAAGACCTTTGATTTTGCTCTGGGGAACAGGGGGACTCTAAGACCTGGGGGTCCAATCCAGTGGCAATTGAGGGGAAAGTTGCCTCTTGAGGATCGTAAAATGTCAGGCAGCTATCTAGGGAAGGGGCAGCTGCCCTAGAAAATGCTTCAAAAGTGAGAGGTCAGAAAGCAGGGAGCACAAAGGACAGGACCAGAAAAGATGATACAGAGGAGGAAACAGACAAAACAGATTCAAGAAGAAGAGCTACAAAGAGTTGATAGATCAAATTCGGAAACAAAGCCTAAGGAATAGACAGAAGAAGAAAAGGAAAAAAGCCCAAATGGTGGAGGAACCTCCTGGGCAGTTGTTCTAGGCCTCTTCCTGCAATGTTGTGTAGAGGGAAGAAGTAGAGCTGCAGTACATTCTGCCCAGAAGTGTGGAAGGCAGTCTGCACAGAACTACATTTGGCCTATCCTGTTTATTTGGATGCTAACCAACAAAGGTATCATGAGCCTTAGGACTTTAGGTGATCATGTCCCTGGCGGAATCAGTCAGGACATATGTATTACGGCTCATTTACTATAGCTCGGGTTGAGGCTCACACAGATATTGCATGACTTAGTGATTGGACTAACCTTGGTCAGGCCTGTCTTTAGTCCGGGGGACAGTGTTTGACCGAGAGCTTTTCTTATTGAGTTTGCCAATGAACAGGCTGCTACCAATCTTGGCAGCGGAGGTGGCCAGGCTGCCTGGGTGCGATATGCTGCTGGGTCAGGACACTTTACAATGCTCAGACAGGGTATCCAGGACAGGTTTACCAAAGCAGATTAATGAAGCTGCAAATAAAGGCATAGGAAATCCTTTATTTAATAAAGTGAGAAGTGAGGGAAACCTCACCAAGATCCTTCTGGGCATGACCTATGGAGCCATTCTCTGACTTTAGAAGCTGATTAGTGGAAGCAGTGGGGAGAGTCTTTGGAGACCCTGATACCGTTATGCCCTTGATTAAAAGTTGGCCTATGAACAGTGCACAAAGGAATGTCGAGCCCTTACACTCCTTACAAGAACAAGGACTTGAAGCTTGGATGAAGGTCTACAGAGAAATAGGGGACCTGACTAATGCTGGACTTGCGGCTGCTATGCAGATGATGCAGAGAAAAGGAGGAAGCTCAGGGAGATGTTTTGGCGGTGGAAATAGGGCACCTATAAAGGCAATGTCCAGAAAGGAGAAGTCTAGCTGTGCAGGAAGTGGCCAACGGCCAAGGCAACCACAGGGTTGTGCCTCAAGTGCAAAAGGAACCATTGGGCTAATGAGTGCCGCCGGAAAAGACATCAATGGCAGCCCTTAGCTCGGGTTTTGGTGGATCATGTCCAAAATAGACAGCGGGGCCCACGACCCCAGGGGCCCACAAATATATGGGGCAGTTGAGAATCAGGATGTAGAACAGAGTCACAGAGATGGTCAGTCCCTTCGCCATCTGAGGCCAAGGACTGACCTCCGCCCACCCGCCAGACTCAGATTCAACTTTTGGATGGGGGGGTCCAGTTGATAGAAACTGATTTTAAAGGACCCCTTGAGCCAAGTACAGTAGGGGTTACTTATAGGGGAGATCATCACAGCTTTAAGAGGACACATGTCCATCCAGGGAGTTATTGACCCAGATTATACTGGGTAGAACAAGATCACTGTCCCCTGGGGACAGAATAGCTCAACTATTACTTTTGCCTAGCCTTCATGAAATATTTGCAGCCCAGTCTGGGTTTAGACCAACGCCCAGTAATGGAACTAAGGGTAGATGGTAAAAGGATCCTAGGACTGTTGGAAACAGGGGCCGATAGAGGTATAATAGCTAAGAAAGATTGGCCCTCTGGATGGCCAGTACAGGCCTCATCTCAAACATTACAAGGTCTCAGTTATGCAAGAGCTCCTGATATGAGTGCAAGACAACTGAGTTGGAGAGATCAGGAAGGGTATTCAGGATTTTTTCAACCCTATGTGTTGGATTTGCCCATTTCCTTTTGGGGGAGAGATTTGCTGAAAGATATGGGTTTCAAATTGACCACTGAGTATTCTGAAACTTCACAAAAGATTATGAAAAAATATGGGCTATTTTCCTGGTAAAGGAATAGGGAAATACCTGCAGGGCAGGGGACTAGCCCATAACTGCCCAATAGAGAAAGAATCAGACCTGGGATTTCAGGGGCAGCTGAGGAAGGCATTCCCATTACCTGGAAAACAGAGAGGGGTGTGGGTTCCGAAGCACACTTTCCTCTGAGAAGCTTGCCGCAGCTAAAGCCCTGGTAAATGAAACAGTTGGCTACGGGTTATAAAACCATCAGTGTCACCCTTGAATACCCTGTAATATTTCCAGGATTAAAAAGAAGTGGGGAAATGAGACTGTTTGCATGATTTACGTAGAGTTATTAATCAACAGATGCAAAATCATGGGCCTAGGTGCAACGAGGCCCTCTTTTATCCTCTCCCTACCAGCCTGTTGGACTGTTGTAGTGATTGATATAAAAGATTGCTTTTTCTCCATACCTCTTTGTCCAGGATAGAAAGATTTGCTTTTACTGTTCCATCATATGCAAATCATGAAAAAACCTGATCAATGATATGAATGGGTGGTTTTACCACAGTGGTATGGTCAATAATCCCATTTATGTGTCAACTTTTTGTAGCAAATTATCGCCCATTAAGACAGAAGTTTCATACTTGAGATGCATCCATTTTATGGATGATATCCTTTTAACTACAAAAAGAATGAGATTTAGCATGCAGGAAATTTAGCTACATTGCTAGAAGGTAGGGGATTGATTATTGCCCCTGAAAAGGTACAAAAGGGCAATCTTGTAAATTATTTAGGAGCAAAAGTAAGTCCTTACACCATTATCCCCTAGAAGGTTGAGTTGAGGAAAGATAATCTTAAGACTCTTAATGATTTTCAAAAATTACTAGGAGATATTATTTGGGTCAGATGTTATTTAAAATTACCAAATTATGAATTAAAACCATTGTATAATACTTTAGTTGGGGATTGGCCAGCGCTAGCTATTTAAGTGTGGTGCAGGGGCACCCCGGGGTCAGAAGATTGTATCAAGGTTCCTGAGAAAAACTGCTTGAAGAAGATCTCCTCTGGTTGCGTCTTCCTTGCTGGTCGAGATTGGGCGTGACAGGTATGCACTCATTGGTAAGTGAATATTAGCCCAAATGCTCAAATTACCCAAGATACACAAAACACATGAACCTCAAGAAGGATAACCAAATGCAGATGCTTCACTCCTTATTTAAAAGAGGAACAAAAATATCCATAGAAGGGGATAGGGAGGCAAAGATTAGAGCAGAGACTGAAAGAACAGCCATTCAGAGCCTGCCCCACATGTGGCCCAAACATATACAGCCATCAAAACTAGATAGGATGGATAAAGCTAAGAAGTGCATGCTGACAGGAACTGGATATAGATCTCTCCTGAGAGACACAGCCAGAACTTGTCAAATACATAGGCAAATGCCAGCAGTAAACCACTGAACTGAGAATGGACCCCCGTTAGAGGAATTATGAAAAGGACTGAAAGAGCTGTAGGGGCTTGAGGCCCCATAAGAACAACAATGCCAACCAACCAGGAGCTTCAAGTGACTAAACCACCACCCAAAGACTATACATGGACTGACCCCTGGCTCCAACTGCACAGGTAGCAGTGAATAGCCTTGTTGGGGCATCAGTGGATGGGGAAGCCCTTGGTCCTGCCAAATCTGGACCACCAGTGTAGGGGATTGTTGGGGTCTGCAGTAATTGGGGGTGGATGGGGAGTGGGACACCCATAAAGAAGGGGAGTCGGAGGGGTTAGGGTGCTGATGGAAAAGAAGCCGGGAAAGGGAAAAACATTTGAAATGTAAATAAGAAATACCAAATTTAATAAAAATGGAAGGAAAAAGAAAAGAAAGGACTTCGTAAAACTACAAAGCTTCTGTAAGGCAAAGGACACTGTCATAGGACAAAATGGCAACCAACAGAATGGGAAAAGATGTTTACTAATCCTACATCAGCTAAAGGGCGCATATCCAATATATACAAAGAATTCAAGAAGTTAGGGTCCAGAGAATCAAATAACCCTGTTTAAACAATGAGATACAGAGCTAAACAAAGAATTTCAGGTGGGGAATACTGAATGGCCGAGAAGTACCTAAAGAAATGTTCAACATCCTTAGTCATCAGGGAAATGCAAATCAAAACGATGGTGAGATTTTACTACATACCTGTCAGAAAGGCTAAGATCAAAAACTCAGGAGACAACAGATGTTGGAGAGAATGTGGAGAAAGAGGAACAATCCTCCATTGTTTGTGGTATCGTAAGCTGGTACAACCACTTTCAAAATCAATCTGTCGGTTCGTCTGAAAATTGGACATAGTACCCAAAAGATGCTCCAACATCTAACAAGCACAGTTGCTCCAGTATGTTCATATCAGCCTTATTTATAATAGCCAGAAGCTGAAAAGAACCCAGATGTCCTTCAATAGAGGAATGGGTACAGAAAATTTGGTACATTTACACAATTAAAACAGCTATTAAAAACAATGACTTCATGAAATTCTTAAGCAAATGGATGGAACTAGAATACATCATCCTGAGTGAGGTAACCCAATCACAAAAAACACCCATGGTATGAACTTACTGATCAGTGGATATTAGCCCAAAAGCTCGGATTTCCCAAGATACAATTCATAGACCACATGAAGCTCAAGAAGAAGGACAACCGAAGTGCGGATTCTTCAGTCCTTCTTAAAAGGGGAAACAAAATATTCATAGGAGGAGATATGGAGACACAGTTTGGAACAGACAGTGAAGGAATAGCCATTCAGTGACTGCCCCAACTTGGGATCAAAACATATACATACATCCACCAAACCCACACAATATTGCTGATACCATGGAGTACATTCTGACAGGAGCTTGATGTAGCTGATTTCTGAGAGGCTTTGCTAAAGCATGACAAATACAGAGGCAAATGCTCACAGCCAATCATTAAACTGAGAATGGGATACACATTGGAGGAGTTAAAGGAATGAAGGAGCTGAAGGTGTTTGCAACCCCATAAGAACAACAATACCAATCATCCAGAGCTCCCATGGACTAAACCACTACTTGAAGAGTACACATGGACAGACCCATGAGTCCAACTCCATATGTAACAGAGGATGGCCTTGTTGGGCATCAGTGGGAAAAGAAGTCGTGGTCCTGCCAAGGCTCGATGCCCCAGTGTAGGGGAATCGTTAGGGCATGCAGACATGGAGGGAGGATAGGGTGGGTTGGTGTTTGGAGGAACACCCTCAAAGGAGCAGGGAGAGGTGGATAGAATAGGGAGATTATGGATAGGAATGGGCTAACATTTGAAATGTAAATAAAAATATCCAATAAAAGAAAGGAAAAACATGAATCCGTGATAATCTGACATTGTAAATACAGTAGTTGCAGGTGTGACTAATGTCTCAGCAAAATGGTAAACACTGGGGCCTTCAAAACAATCCTTAAGGCTATAGAAAAGAGCTCTAAATACATGAGTTCCTCAGAATTTTGGACACTGTACTATTACCTGAAGACCCAGCTATACCACTCCTGGGCATATACCCAAAAGATTCTCCAACACATAACAAGGATACATGTTCCACTATTCTCATAGCAGCCTTATTTATAATAGCCAGAAGCTGGAAACAACCCAGATGTCCCTCAATGGAAGAATTGACACATAAAATGTGGTAAAATTACACAATGAAGTATTACAGAGCTATGAAAAACCATTACTTCATGAAATTCACAGACAAATGGAAGAACTAGAAAATATCATCCTGAGTGAGGTAACCCAATCACAGAAAAACACACATGGTATATACTCACTGATAAGTTGATATTAACCCCAAAGTTCAGAACATCCATGATACCACTCACTGACCATATGAAGCTTAAGAAGGAAAGCCAATTTGTAGATCCCTCAGTAAGACATTGTATCTTACTCAGAAGGAAGAACAAAATAATCAGGGGTGAAAGAAGGAGGAAGGGGACTGAGAGGGAGAGAGGAGGGGAGGGAACGAAAAGGGAGGGGAAGGATCAGGTATGAGAAGAGACAGGAGAAGTACAGAGGGGTCAGAAAGTTGAAAATAAATAAGTAGCAGTGAGGGATGGGGACCTTGGGATAGCCACTAGAAAACCCCAGAGAGGTTTCCAGGACCCAACAGTGATGACATTAGCTGGAATACCCAACAAAGGGGAGAAATAACCTGTAGAGACCATCTCCAGTAGATAGGCATGTTCCCCATTTGAGGGATGGGACCACCTACCAATTTCAAAAATTTTAACTCAGAATTTTTCCTGTCCAATGGAAAGGCAGAGACAAAAAATGGAACAGAGAAAGGAAAGGAAAGGCCATCCAGAGACTTACCCACCTAGGGATCCATCCCATCTACAGACATCAACCCTTGATACTATTGCTGATGCCAAGAAGTCCTTGCTGACAGGACCTAGATATTGGGTGTCTGCCGGCACCTGACTAATACAGATGCAGATACTCAGGGCCAACCATTGGACTGAGTCTGAGGAACCCAATGGAAGAGTTAGGGGAAGGACTGATAGAGCTGAAAGGGATTGCAGCCCCATAGGAAGAACTAAAATGTCAACTAACCTGACCACCCAGAGCTCCCAGGGACTCAACCACTAACCAAAGAGTACACATGGAGGGAGTCATGGCTCCAGCTACTTATGTAGCAGAGTAATGCCTAATCTGGCATTAATGGGAGAGGAGGCTCTTGGTCCTGTGGAGGCTTGATTTCCAATGTAAGGGGGAATACTAGAATGGTGAGGTGGGAATGGGGATGGTTTGGTTTGCAGGAGAGCACTCTAAGAGATACAGAGGGGAGGGGGAATGGGATGAGGATTTTCCAGAGGGGAAATTGGGAAGGGGGACAACATTAGAAATGTAAATAAATAAAATAAGCAACCAAAAAAGATTTAATGGTTTGAATGATAAATACCTTTATTGCCTATGGCATTTGAATATTTGGTTCCCAGTTGGGGTCATTTGTGTGTCCTTGCTGGAGGAAGTATGTCACAGGGATTGCAGGGTGTTTGTTTTTTTTTATATATATCATGTTTCAAATATGCCTATATTAGCTCATTACACTAGTTCTTCATCTCATATCATTCAAAACTGGTAGTATTCACCTTTTGAATTTAAATTTATATTTTAGATTTTATGAGTTTTAAATTTTAGTATTTTCTTACTTGGTTTTTACTTCCATCGAAAATGTCTACACTAAAATCTTAAATTCTTTGTACCCAGAATTCAGCTCATAATTAAACATACACACACACACACACACACACACACACACACATATTCACACATACACATAAATATACACTAATATTTTTAACAAGTTTCTGCAGATGTGAGAGAATATTCCAATGAATTAGAGAATGTGACTCCACAGTAGAAGACAAAGAGAACAAACATGGGAAGGTGTAAACATTAAAATTAAAAACATAAGAAATAAGCCCATTCAAGAAATGGCACTGCATTTTAAACCTAGGAATTTGAAGAACCATTCAAGTTCACTTTTCTTATTTTAAAGTTAAGTCTCTGTGGTGATTTGAACCAGAAAGCCCCCCATTGGTTCACATATTTGCATGTTTAGTCCCAAGTTGATAAAACTTTTTCACAATGATTAGGAGAAGGTTTGCTACTGAGATGGGTTTTGAGGTTTACAAAATCCCACACCAGGCCCAGTGTCTCTAGGTGACTATGAGAATTTAGCTTTCAGCTACTTCTCCAGCAGTATTCCTGCCTGTCTGCTCCCATTCCCTACACAATAATGATAACTAACACTCTGTAAGCAAACCCCTAATTAAATGATTTCCTTTATAAAAGTTTTTGTTTGTGATTGTTATGTCCAGGGGTAGGGGTGACAAGCACCACAGAAAATGTAGGCAAATTGATTTAATTCAAAATGACAGTCAAACCCAAGCCTGGATTACAGGATTACTAGCTGGGTGATAAAAGTTTGTTCTCATAATTTTTTAGGAACCTGTGAAATGATTTGCTGTCTGACAGGGAGAGTCACTTAGATGGAGACAGGCACCTATGGCACATACCAAAGCATTAAAGATAGCCCCTACCCACACAGTTCCAAGCTAGTACAGTTCACAAGACTCCCTTTCCCCACACCACAGATACCAATTTTTCTTTATAATACAGAAAATTTTTCCTCATCTCTCTCTTCTCTCTGCTACTGAGAGAGATAGCCTTGGCCCTTGGTTGTCTGCCCCTCTCCTCTTTGTTCCAGAGAAGTAGCTATGGTGCTTTGAAGTTCACCTGCATGTTCCAGGTTCTTCGATTAATAAAAAACCCTTCTTCTCCCATCCATTGACTGCAAGTCATAGCTTCTCTGCATTTCTCCTGATTACACCATACAAGCAATAATAGTGTATAACACAGCCTCCTAATGTGTCTCATGCTGTTTGTTCAAACTTGTGAATTTTCTCTGCTCCCAGTCTTTCTGAGTTCTGTTCTTATAGAACAGCCTTAGCTGACAAAGATGGGTTATTAATAAAAGCTTTTTTGCTTTTTTAAAAATGATCTTGTTCACAATATTCCTGTGGTGAACTATTATTCTCTAAGCTTATAATTTTAGAATTATAAAAGAGGTCCTTATAAAATAGGACTCTTGCTTCTTTATCATATATGGACACAGATTTTAACATGGGAATCAGAAAGTGGGCTCACAGGAAAAAACTAATGTTTAAGAACCTTTATCTTAAAGCAAGCCTTGTGAAGCGTGAGGAATAAATTTCTGTTACTTATAACTCTTCCAATACTTTATTAGTCAGATTATAGAAACATTTGTCTTTAACTCATAGTTGTTCACCCCACATATTCATTTAGTTTCTGGTCAAACGAATTCAAACCTGGAGCTGTACAAGGACACATACTCATAAAACATGTGTTTATGTAAAATAGTGATTGTGTTTGCTTTTATTAATACAAAGTAATCAAAGTCATTATATTTTCATGTATATACATTAATATACTTTATTAATATACTCCATTCTTTTTCTCATTGTTCTTCTCTGTACCTCCTTTCCTGCCTCATGCTTACCTCCTCTTCCCCACTAAATAGATTTCCTCACTATTGACATGTTACACACATTCCATTACCCTCCTCCACATTTAAGATGGTTTGTTCCTTTCCCATTGCCCCTCTCTAGTATCATGATAATTTCTCCCCACATATGCATTTGTTCTACGAAAAAAAAAAACTTTTTTTGCCAGAGAAAGTGTGCATAAGGGGTTGTTATAACTTCAAGCAAAATAATAAAGTCTCAAAACAATATTTTTTATGATGAATAGGAATGCAAGTACAGTGGATGGGATTGGATGTCATTGTGTGGGAAAATAACGTTAATTCTTTCTACCTTTTCTCAGGAATCATTAATTTTGTACCTTTCTAATTTCGTTAAGGTAATGAGAAAGCATAGTAGCTGATCTTCTATAAAATGTTTGCTTAGAGCTCTTTATACAGTAAGGGAAGAGATTCTTATTTTATTGAATCTATTTTTATCCCAGAATTTTTTTCTATATTTGCTTATCACACCCAAAACTGTGAATATGGAATAGTTAAAATATAGTCATGATCAAGTAATTACTATTGGAATTCTCTGAAAACTTTATTTTTTATCCTGCCGCTTTTATTGGATATTTTAAAATTAATTTTTATTGGCTATTTTTATTTACATTTCCAATATTATTCACTTCCCCAGTTTCCTGTCCATAAGCCCTCTATCCCATTTCCCCTTCCCCTTCTTCTATGAGGGTGTTCCCTCTCCCCAACCACCCCCAATTCCCACCCTGACACTCCCCTACACTGTGGGGTTCGTCCTTGGCAAAATCAAGGGCTTCTCCTCCCAATGTTGCCAAACAAGACCATTCTCTGCTACACATGTAGCTGGAGTCATAAATCTGTCCATATGTGCTCTTTTGGTAGTGGTTTAGTACGTGAGGGCTCTGGTTTGTTCGTATATGGCCTGGATCCCCAGGTGGACCAGTATCTGGACGGCCTTTCCTTCAGTCTCTGCTCCAAACTTTGTCTCCTTATTTCCACCTATTAATATTTGTGTTCCCAGTTCTAAGAAGGACTGATGCATCTGCACTTTGATGATCCTTCTCCTTGAGCTTAAATGGTGTGTGGATTTTATCTTGGGTAATCCGAGTTTTTGGGCTATTATACCCTTATCAGTGAATGCATACCATGTGTGGTTTCTTTTGTGATTGGGTTACCTCACTCAGGATATTTTCTAGTTCCATCCATTTGCCTATGACATTCATGAAGTCATTGTTTTTAATAGCTGAGTAGTACTCCATTGTGTAAATATATCAAATTTTCTGTATCATTCCTCTGTTAAGGGACATCTGGCAATTAGAAATAAGGCTGCTATGAGCATGTGTCCTTGTTATATGTTGGAGCATTTTTGGGTATATGCCCAGGAGTGGTATAACTTGGTCCTTAGGTAGTACTATGTCCAATTTTCTGAGAAACCTCCAGATTGATTTCCAGAGTGGTTTTACCAGCTTGCAATTTCACTGACAATGGAGGAGTGTTCCTTTTTCCACATTCACGCTAACATCTGTTGTCACCTGAGTTTTTAGTATTAGCCATTCTGACTGGCTTGAGGTGGGATTTCAGGGTTGTTTTGATTTGCACTTCCCTGATGACTTAACATTTCTTTAGGTGCTTCTCAACAATTTGGTATTCCTCATATGAGAATTTATTGTATAGCATTGCACTCCATTTTTTAAAATACTGTTATTTGATTTTCTGGACTCTAACTTCTAGATCTTTTCCCAATCTGTTGGTTGCTGTTTTGTCCTAATGACAGTGCCCTTTCATTACAGAAGCTTTGCAATTGTATGAAGTCTTATTGGTCAAATCTTGATTTTAGAGCATAAGCCATTGATGTTCTGTTCAGGAAACTTTCTCCAGTGCCCATGTGTTTGAGGCTCTTCCCCACTTCTTCTTCTATTAGTTTCAGTGTGTTGGGTTTTATTTGGAAGACCTTGATCAACTTGGACTTGAGCTTTGTAGCAGGAGATAAGAATGGATCAATTTGCATTTTTCTACATGCTGACCTCGAGTTAAACCAGCTACATTTGTTGAAATGTCTTTTTTTCACTGGATGGTTTTAGCCAAATACCAAGTGACCATAGGTGTGTGGGTTCATTTCTGGATCTTCAATTCTATTCCATTGATGTACATGCCTGTCGCTGTACCAATACCGTGCAGTTTTTAATCAAGATTGCTCTGTAATACAGCTTGTTGTCAGGGATGGTGATTCCACCAGATATTCTTTTATTGTTGAGAATAGTTTTCAATACCCTGGGTTTTTTGCTTTTCCAAATGAATTTGTAAATTGCTCTTTCTAACTCTATGAAGAATCGAGTTGGAATTTTGATGGGGATTGAATTGAATCTGCAGATTCCTTTCAACAAGATGGCCGTTTTTCCTTTATTAATCTTGCCAATAATTGAGCACGTGAGATCTTTCCATCTTCTGAGATGGTCCATTTCTTTCTTCAGAGAATTGAAGTTCTTGTCATACAGATATTTTCCTTGCTTGGTTAGAGTCACACCAAGGTATTTTATATTATTTTTGACTACTGTGAAAGGTGTCATTTCCCTAATTTCTTTCTCATACTGTTTATCCTTTGAGTAGAGGAAGGCTACTGATTTGTTTGACTTAATTTTATATCCAGTCACTTTGCTGAAGTGGTTTATCAGCTGTAGGAGTTCTCTGATAAACTTTTGTGATCACTTAATTATACTATCAAATCATTTTCAAATAGTGATATTTTGACTTCTTCCTTTCCAATTTGTATTCCTTTGGCATCCTTTTGTTCTCTGACTGCTTTGTCTTGGAATTCAAGTACTATATTGAACAGTTAGGGAGAGAGTGGCAGCCTTGTCTAGCCCTTGATTTTAGTGGGATTGCTTCAAGTTTCTCTCCATTTAGTTTGATGTTGGCTACTAGTTTGCTATATATTATTTTTACTATGTTTAGGTATGGGCTTCGAATTCCTGATCTTTCCAAGACTTTTATCATGAAGGGGTATGGAGTTTTGTCAAATGATTTCTCAGTATCAAATGAGATGATCATGTGGTTTTTTTCCTTGAATTTGTTTATATAGTGGATTACATTGAGGGAATTCCATATAATGAACAATCCTTGTATCCGTGGGATGAAGTGTACTTGGTCATAGTGAATAATCATTTTTGTATGTTCTTGGATTCAATTTGCAAAAATTGTATTGAGTATTTTTGCATAAGCATTCATGAAGGAAATTGGTCTGAAGTTCTCTTTCGTTGTAGGGTCTTTGTGTGTTTTAGGTATAAGCATAATTGTGGCTGCAAAGAACAAATTTGTTAGTGCTGCTTCAGTTTCTTTTTTGAAATAGGTTAAAGAGTATTGGTATTAGGTCTTTGTTTGTCTGCATTAAACTCACATAGTCCCAGTCCCCCTTTTTTTTTTTTTTTTTTTTTTTTGAAGTTGGGAGATGTTCAATGACTATTTTATTTTTTTAGAGTTGTGAAGGTTAAGATGATTCATCAGATTCTGATTTAACTTTGGTACCTGGTATCTGTATAGAAAATTATCCATTTCATCCAAATTTTCCAGTTTTGTTGAGTATAGGCTTTTGTAGTAGGATCTGGTATTTTTTTTTTTTAATTTTCACAGCTTCTGTTGTTATGTCTCCCTTTTCATTTCTGATTTTGTTAATTGGAATACTGTCTCTATGTAATCTGACTAAAACTTGTTGATTTTCTCACAGAACCAATTCCTGGTTTTGTTGATTCTTTGTATACTTTTTTTTGTTTCTATGTGGTTGATTTCTACTCTGAGGTCGATTATTTCCTACAGTCTACTCATCTGGAGTTTATTTGTAGTATTTTTCTAGAGCTCTCAGGTGGGCTTTGTGGTTTCTCCATTGCTTTTAGTTCCATTTTTAAATCCTGAATGGTTTTGTTCAATTCCTTCACCTGCTTGGTTGTATTTTCCTGTAATTCTTTAAGGGAGTTTTTTGTTTCCTTTTTAAGGGCTTCTACTTGTTTACCTCTGTTTCCTTGTATTTCTTTAAGGGAGCTACTTATGTCCTCCTTAAAGTCCTCTATCATCATCATGAGATGTAATTTTAATCTCAAATCTCGTTTTTCAGGTGTGTTGGGATATTTAGTATTTGCTGGATGGGAGAACTGGGCCCTGATGATACCAAGTAATCTTGGTTTCTGTTTCTTAGGTTTTTCTGCTTACCTCTTTCCATCTGGTTATCTCTGATATTAGTTGTTCTTGCTGTCTCTGATTTGAGCTTGTCCCTTCCATTGGCCTGTGAGCCTGTGAGCCCGTAGTCTTTAATGAGAGCCCTCTTGCAAACCAGCTCTCTGCAGGCAACTTTTGAGTTTTAGAGCTGTGAAACAGCCCCAGTTCTGGGCACAGATAGAGACCATAAGTTCTGGTCCCAGGTTGCTCTGTGGCTCCTAATGCCTGTGCATTCCCTGTTAGGTCTCTTTTGGATAGTCATTGAGAGAATGGGGTCCCACCTTTGGGGCTGTGGGTTTATGAGGGAGAGTGCTCCTGGCAAACCAACTCTCTGCAGGCAAGTTTTGTGTCCAAAGGCTGTGGGACCACCCTAGTTCTGGATGCAGATGGAGATAGGAAGGGTTGGGGAGATCTTCTTCTATCATTTTGTTGAAAATATTTTCTGGGTCTTTGAGTTGGGATTCTTCCCCTTCTGTGTTTTCCCTCTTCAGGATTTCCTCGGTTTGTTTTCTTTATTATTTTTATTTCTACATTAGGTCTTGCACAGTTTTTATTTATTTATTTATTTACTTATTTATCTATTCATTTTACCCGATTAATTGTATTTTCCTGTACATCTTTAAGGGATTTATTTATTTATTTCTTCTTTAAAGACCTCTACATTTTTTAATTGTATTTTTCTGTATTTCTTTAAGGGATTTATTAATTTCCTCTTTAAAAGCTTCTGTCATCTTATTAAGATTTCATTGAAGGTCATGTTCCTGTGCTTCGGTTGTTTTAGGGTAGCTTGCACTAGTAGGGTACCTGTACTCTAAAGGGGTCATATTTCCCTCAGTTTTGCTGATTTTTGTTTTTTCAACGGCAGTAAGCCATCTGGATGGCATTGGATCCTGGATGTCCCTGTGGTAGTAATGGGTAGGGAGAAAGGATAAACTCGATGGTTCTTATGTAGCAAGGCTCTGATGAGTATCCTTGTGCTTTATGGTTCTGGATGTGCAGGTCTATATAATTCAGGATCCCCAGGTCTGTATGTTTTAGGAGGTTCAGGTCTGATGAAAGTGGGCAGAGAATTGGTGGGATAATGGAGGTCTGTCTGGGCTAGCAGGCTGTTCAGAACAGCTTTCCATGCAGCAAAAGACTCAATGAGTAGGGAAGATAGGTGGGGGGAGGGAAGCTAACTTCTATGGTTTAGACTCAGTAGGTCTGATGAAGGAGGGTGAAGAGGTGGTGGGAGAATTCAGGTTTCCCTGTGACACCATGTTGTCCAGATCAGCATGGCTTACCCTAGAGAACTCAGCAAGCAGGTGCCCAGGCCAGTGGGGGTTCAGAGTAGACCTGGGAGGGGTTGAAAGAATGGGGGACAGGAGGCACAAAGAAGAAGAGCAAGTCTGTGTTCTGGTCAAGCTCTCAAACTTTATTTAAAAAAAACAGTGGCTTATAAAGACAAGTAGGAGGGAAGGCTATTCAGGACAATCCATCATTGCCACCCTCTTCCCTATAGCCCTAAACCATTAATTGCAGTTATACGCTGATAAGAACAGACAACTGGCTAGGTGTCCCAAGGCCAGAGGCTGTAACTGGCTTAATTTTCCTGGAGATAGGGGCCATATAATGAGCAAAGCATTCCTGAGAAGATAGGGGTCATCTAATGAGCAGAGCATTCCTGGGACAAATTCCGGAGACTGAGCGTGCTTGGCTCCCAGCAAGCAGGGAAGATGCATAGGGGAAGGAAAGGTAATCTGTTTCAGGATCCTCAGTCTGATTAAGGTAGGAGGAATGTGGCAGGAACATGGCTGTCTAGAGGGGATAGAAGGCTGCTCAGGGCAGTGTGGTGTACCCCACAACACTAATCGGGAAAGAAATATTGGTGAGGGTAGGGTAGTTAATTTATATGGTTTAGGATCACCAGGTCCAATGAAAGTATGCATAGTGTAGGGGGCAAAGTGGAGGTCTCCCTGAATAGAACGCTGCTCAGGGAAGCTTAGCTGGGTCCAGAGGGCTCAGAGGGCAGGAAAGATGTTTGGAGAAAGGTAAGCTAACCTATATGGTTCAGGATCACTGGGTTTGATGATGAAGGGAGGAGAGGTGTCAGAAGAATGGCAGAGTATATTTTAAAGCTCTCTTTCCAATTTGATTTTGGATAGTGTCAGGCAACCTGGGTACTAAAAAGTGCGGAAGTATTTAACATGTTTAAATACTGCTATCCCATCAGATTAGTAGTCTACCCCTCCTTCCTTGAATCTACAAAACTTGAATTAACAAAAATCATAAAAACCAAAACGCGATTTTGGCATTTTTGCTTTCTCCTCATTTGAACAAATACTGAGCAATATTCTCAACTTCCTTGACTTCTAATAGGATGTCTCTTCAGATATCTGTGTTGCAGAATGACAAACAAAACCACCCTTCCAACACCCTCTCCTTCAATTTCTTCTAATTTTACTGTTGGGGATTATTTCTCAGTATACAAACTTATTAGATAAGAAACTATATTTCATGCTTGGGACTTCGGACTTTTGGGGGGGGCTTTTTGTAGGTATTCACCTACCCACTGAATCTTAAATATGGTCTAATCAGTTTTTGAAATATTTTAGAATATCCAATTACTAGCTAAGGGATGAGGACCAGACAAACCAGAATGACCCATTGAATAGGGTTGACATGGGGAATGGTTTGGAGAAACAAGGTTTTGGCCACATCTTCTACCATAATCAGAATTGATTATATGAAATGAAGATGGTTTGTAAACTATCTGTTGAAACAGGTTCACAAAGAGCCACCTGTATCCAGACAGACTCTTTCCTATACCACCATGCACCCCTCTACCAAGGTACCAAGATGATTCCTTCTGTTTTCTTAGGTATATCTTGGTTTCTCTAGAAGCCTGCCTCTCCACCCTGTATCCAGATAGGTCAGAGCCAGGGCTTTGTGAAGTCAGACTGGTTCATATAGGAGGCTGTGCTGACCAATCAGGGCTGAAGGATGTGGGCTTCCATTGTTCTGAGGGCTAGATCAATAGAATGCTCAGAGCTCTGGGTCAGACCTCTGCTAGGCTTCAATTATGGAGGGTAGGCAGGAACATATTGAGTCCAGCACCTCATGAGCCCAGTACCTCAGAAAACCACCAAGGAAGTAACAAAGCCACAATTCCTAGTTGTGGGAAACAATGCCCAAATTGTGGAAATGTGAGAGGACTGCAGCTAAGTACTTCCTCTTCTTTTCTTGAGCAAGTTCCCTTCCCTAGGACTTCTGGCCTGGCATGGGTGCCATATTCAACCCACACCTTTTCCTCATAATGTCCCCTTCACATGCTTGTCCTTTCTCTTAACAATGGGCTTCTGTCCTCTGTTGTGCTTGTAGGTTAAAAAGACATATAAGAGATTGTGTCGGGCACCCCACTAGCACAGGAGGTCCAAGAGAAGGGCATCCTGCAGAAAAACTATCAAAAATCACATGAGAGCTGGAGGAAAGGTTTCAATGCACTGAGTACATCTGATCAATGTTGAAATCAGTAGTAACAATCCAGAACCAGAGGAGCAGGCTGTGGAAAGTGCCTGGGTTTCTTTCACTGACCTGGTGAGCTCTGAAGCTCAGCAACATCAAGAGCTTTCTGCTCCACAGGAATCCTCCTGAATCATGTCAGGTAATGGATATTGACTGAGGGATACCACCAAGCTCTTTTGTAGTACAAATAAAAGTACTCATATGAACAGATGTATTGTCCTGTGGATATATGGTGGGCTCTTGGGAGGAAGGGTAGATAGATGATAAGAGAGAGAAACTGGGTTTTATAGGTTTGGAAGCCTGAGATCAGGTCTACTTGAATGTATGTAGGCCACCCTGAAGGATTTTCACCCTTGGCACCAACTCAGAAGATGAACCTTTTCCTCTTGCTTTATTTCATGGGGCAGGATGTGGAGGTAGAGGGGGCTGGTGATTCCATGTATATGTGGCAGTGGCAAAAGTTGGGGGAATGGTTTCAGGGTACAGTTAAGAGAACCTACATGGTGTGCGGTATGTAAAGAGCAGTACCAGGACTCACTGGACCCCATCTTCCTCACAGTGTTTGTTGTTTTCCTCATTGTGACATAATTCACTTAAAGGCCTCAGGAGAGCCCAAGACTAAAGAAGGAGGGCCTCACTAAAGAAACCAGTAAAAATAAAAGAGTGAAAAAAATGAAGGTAATCAGTAACATCCCCATAAAATTGTGATTCAACCTTTAAATACAGCATTGATTAGCCTAATCCTTAGGAGATTTGGTGATTGGCAGGCCAGTGTGGTTGGTCTGTTTATAGGTACACTATAAACATAAAGTTTGAAAGGAATTTTGAAATTATACATCTGCCATTCCAAATACCCCTTGTATATTACCAACGATCCTTACCAATAAAGGTAGATGAAAAAAATCTTCTGATAAGGACTGTTTCACTGCTCTATTTGCATCAATGCAAGAACAGGAGGAATGGAGAAGGAATGAGAAAGAAAGGATATAGTTACTAGTGGAAGACAGAAATCTATTGTGTTAGTGTTTCTATTGCTAGGATACAATACTAGGAGTATAAACAACTTTGTAATGATAGGGTTTATTTGAGTTTACAGTTCCATAGCATAGTACTTTGCTGAAGGTAGTCAGGGCAGGAACTTAAACAAGGCAGGAATTTGGAGGTAGAAAACTGAAGCAGATGCCATTGTAGGGGTGCTGCTTACTGGCTTGCTCCTACCTGGGCTGCTCAGCCTGTTTTCTTATAGTGTCTACAACCACATCCCAGGGGTAGCAAAATTCAAAATGGTCTGGGCCCTCTCACATCAATCATTAATTAAGAACTTCTAATACAGTCTTGTCTGCAGACAAATCATAGCAAGATATTTTCTTTTCCTTTTTAAAATTAATTAGTTAATTTTTTTATTGGATAGTTTGAGAATTTACATTTCAAATGTTATCCCTTTTCCCGGTTCCTCCCTCTCCCATCACCATTCACCCCGATTCTATGAGAATGCTCCCATTCCCACCCACCCACTCCCACCTGAAAACCCTGGCATTCCCCTACACTGGCGGAAGGATCCTTCACTGGACCAAGGGCTTCTCCTCCTATTAATGTCAGACAATGCCATTCTCTGCTACATACACAGCTGGAGCCTCCCCCCACCATGTGTATTCTTTGATTGGTGTTTAGGAATCCCTCTTCCTTAAATGTGTGGAGCAGGTGTGGCAGCAATCCCAAGATGGCGCCCAGGACTGCTGCCAAGTCTTATGAATAGCACCCGACTTCCTCATACACCCAAAAGTAAGCCATGCCCATCGTGAGAGCTGCGCAGGCATACCATGACACAAGATCAGGCCATTTGGCATGGACCTATGAACTGAGACTAAGTAGACTGGACTGATGGAGCGTGGTTACAGGTTTTTTATTAGGGAGTGTGCTTGGGGGTGAGAGATTGTTGCTTGCATGCAGAAAGAAAGGTTCATGAATAAACTGCTTTGAGAAGAACGTCGTGGTGTCGCTCCTTTCTGCAGGACGGAGACGGAGACGACACTTAAAGCACTCTAGCTTATGTCAAGTTGACATAAAGCTAGCCAGTATTACCAAGCAACAAGTAGTCAAGAGGGCACTTTAAGGGACTGAGTATTCTAAAGGAAATTAATTCCCTGCTGGGCGATTTTAAGATAGTTCAATGTGTGGCCTTTAGACCATAAATAGTAGGTACTTTGTCAGTTTGTTCTCACCCTCACGCTCTGCAGCTCCAGAGAAACACTGACTCACTTGTCATCACTGACAGTATCTTTAAGTATTCTAGTGATGGGCTCTAAAGTATGGTCTTTTTAAAATAGTGTTTTGCTATTATTCGAATGTTACATTTATACAAAGTATGTTGATCATATCTATTTATCACTATCTCCCTCCAACTTCCCTTAGTGCCCTCTACCCTATCTTCTCTCCAATACTGGCTTTTCTTAATCATTATTTTGTTTCTGTTTTTAATAATCCCTTTAGTGCAATTAATGATACCCATATGCACATAAAACTGGCCATTATTACCAAGTAACAAGGAGTAGTCAAAATGACTCTTTCAGAGGAAGTATATTCTAATGGGAATTAATTCCCTTACAGGTTACTGTTCAGTATAGTAGTCATAAGCCAATCGAAATCTACCAGGGACCACATACCCAAAGGTCAGTGACTTTACTGTCCTCAGCAGCCATCAACTGCCAATAGCTCCTCAGATAGGGGTGAGATCTCAGGAACCCCTCCTTGATTCATGCTGGAGTTCTGATCTTGTCTATATCTTGTACATGTAACAACAGATCCTGTGACTCGATACATAAAACAGCCTTGTCATGAACAGAAGTCAGCATTTAATAGTTTTCCTACCATGCATTGGCTTGTATTTTCTGCCTTCATTTCTGCAATGTCCTCTGAACTATTTTTGTTTTTGTTCATTTGTTTGGATATTTTTAGTCAGGCCTCTTAGAACATTTTTTCTCTTACAATTTTCTAATTTCTAAAAGAACTATGATTATATGTTAAGTTTATTTGTCCTTCAGTAGTTACCACATTAGAAAAGAATTATTGTGGAGGACTTCCTGATAATTCTTCTAGCCCCCAGTGTCATCTAATGCACTTTCCTTTTTAAAGTAAATATTGCTTGGGCTTTGCTTCAGGCTAGACTGTCTTCCTTCATCTTTCTCACACAAACTCTATCATCCAAATAGCAGCTTCTGGATATACAGTACATATAATAGGTATAAATAATGGATTAATAATTTTCATTTCTCAAGTTCTGGTGTCATATCACATCATAGGTCAATTAAGTTATCCCTATATATAAATCAAATAATAAAGTGTAGATGGTGAGATACAACATTATAAGAGTTTTACATTTATTTGACTTAAAAGTGTGCAGATATGAGCTATATCTTTAAAACTTTTTTCATAAAATAATATTTTTATTTATCAATACATAGGGAGACAAATAGATGAGTTAAATAAAAGTCAAGATACTACCATAATTGTAGCAATATCCATTGTTAAAAGGGCTCATGAGGGACAAAGCACCCATATATTTAGACAAATTTTTAATTCCATAGCTAAAATCAAACATCAAAAGTGATATGAGAAGGTTAGAGAGATGACTTATCATTTAAGAGCACTCATTGCTCTTCCAGAGGATCTGGATTTAATTTATACAACCAATATCAGGGTTCACAACCATCTGTAACTCTAGTCCCTAGGTATCTAATGTCTTCTTTTTTACTTCTACATGTACCAAGCATGTATGCAGTATACAACTGTACATACAGGAAAAATACTAATATACATGTAAAATAAATAAGTAAATCTAAAATAAATGTAAAAACAAGTAATAATGACCAGCAGTTATATTGAACATCTCAACAAATACCAGTAGCGAAGACAATAAAGCTGTGACAATCAATGCCATTGATATGAACAAATCCAAGCTTATATATCCTTCTATGAAAAATAAAGCCTTTCAATTAACTAAGTCCTGTTCCATGATTCATTCTTTACCTCAGATTTTTTAAATTTATTCTGTGAAACTTTCACATGTGTATACAGTATATATTAATTATATTCACCCCTCATTTTTCACAACTTTGCACAGAAGCCTAATTTCATCTCTTTTCTCTTTTGTCCTGATTTTATAATTACAACATTGTAGTTTATTTTTAATACATGGAGTCCAGTTAGAGATGTTACCCATATGTATATAGCTGTGAGGTCATCCACTGGAGCATGGGGAAGTTACCAGTAGCCATATTCCAAAGAAAGGTGACTCATCCTTTCTTAACAGCCACCAACTGCCAATAGCTCTTCAGTTAGGAGTAGGGCCTTAGGAGCACCCCATCCTGGTTCGTAGTTTCAACCAGCTTGATCTTGTTCAGTTTGTGTAACAGTCATGTTACATCCAGAGAATTGTCTTTCACTGCACTTGTCTCCATCATTTGGAGCCCAGATTTTTCTGTCCCCATTTCTAACATGTTTTCTGAACATTGCCATGTGTGTGTTTGTGTGTGTGTGTGTGTGTGTGTGTGTGTGTGTGTGTGTGTGCACGTGTATGTAGTAGGGCTGAAGATTCACAGTTGCTTGTTTTCAGTGTGTTGAATAGTAATCACATTAACCATCATACTGCAATATAATAAGATTCTATCTACAAGATTGGGATCAAAAGAAATACATAATCATAATAAGAAATGCTTAGAGGGCAGACTGATAGTATGACCACTTGTTAAAATAACATCAAAAATTTTTCTCCCAGGACCTATGACTTCCTTACCCATGGGTTTCGACAATGTGTATTATACTTGGCATGAATACCCTCCTACAGATCGGGCCTTTAGTCCAATGAAGAGAGCAGTTGTTTACCCCTATTAATGTACCAATGTGCACATCTTGGCTGGAAGTTCAATACTATAGCATGCAGAGTCTAGTGATGGATAAGACAATTGATAATCTTTTTTCCCCAAAAATGTATAGTATTTTAGAGTACTATGACTGGAGCTCCTCATCATGGAAAGTTTCCTTGTCGATTCAACTTGCTTCTTGCATCCAGCAACCAAAGTATATGGCGCCTTCATCAATAGAGTGTTACTTTATGTGGTAGTTTGAATGACAATAACCTCCTATATTTGAATACTTGGTGCTCAGTTGGTAGAACTGTTTAGGAATGTGTAGTTTTCTTGGGCTTGGTGTATCAGTGGGGGCAGAATTTGAGCTTTCAAAGACTCACAACATTCTCAGGCTTTCTCTCCCACTTATCATGTTTGAATAAAAATACAAATTATCAGGTACTGTTTCTCTTGCCCTGGAGAACCTGCTGACTGACTGAGCTAGCTTGGTCAATCTGCCCTTAAAACTTTAGCTCCCACTATTCTCCTGTTCTTTCATTTCATGTGTAATGATCTATATCTTTAAAGGTAAAATTCATTATCCTTTATTAGTATTTAAGTTTAAGGACAATTCATTAAACTATTTCTTTTGGATACATTTTATCTTTTTAAAAATTACCTTAATTTTTGCCTATGTATGTATGTATGTATGTATGTATCTATCTATCTATCTATCTATATACATATACATATACATATATACATAATTTATTTATAACAGTTATAATAATTAATATATATTATTTATAAGACTTTTGATAAAATACATATATTACGAACAACAGTTCTCCTTATTTTATTAATAATGATATATTTGAATAGAATTCAAATGTATGTGACATTTTTCAATAATTTAAGGAATGCTACTTCATAAATTATGTTGATGATAGAAGATTAACCTGTATAATTTGTTTCTAGTATGGGATGTCTTGGTGGTTTTTTATATCTTTATTCTAATATAATTAATATGTAATAAACTGCATTTAAACTAATACCAAAACCAAATAATTTCATTAAATTTGATACAGAGCGCGAAGTCCCAAACCAGCGGATCCTGCCCATAGCGGCTCTCTGCTCCCAAACCCGTGGGGAGAGCCCTCATCGACTGGTCAGGTGGACACTCCTGAGACTGCAGAGCAGAAGAGACCACCAACACTGCCCACCCCTGCCCACATCCCTGGCCCAAGAGGAAACTGTATACGGCCTCTGGGTTCCCATAGAGGAGGGCCCAGGAGCAGCAGGTCCGCTGCGTCTGAGACACCGCCGGAACCTGAAGGGACTGACCTGATAAACAGTTCTCTGCACCCAAATCCCATGAGAGGGAGAGCTAAACCTTCAGAGAGGCAGACACGCCTGGGAAACCAGAAGAGACTGCACTCTGCACACATTACTGATTCCAGAGGAAAACACCAAACGCCATCTGGAACCCTGGTGCACGGAAGCTCCCGGAAAGGGCGGCACAGATCTTACTGGTTGCTGCCGCCACTGAGAGCTCATAAGCAACACCCCATGAGCAAACTTGAGCCTCGGGACCACAGGTAAGACCAACTTTTCTGCTGCAAGTGACCTGCCTGGTGAACTCAAGGCACAGGCCCACAGGAACAGCTGAAGACCTGTAGAGAGGAAAAACTACACGCCCGAAAGCAGAACACTCTGTCCCCACAACTGGCTGAAAGAAAACAGGAAAACAAGTCTACAGCACTCCTGACACACAGGCTTATAGGACAGTGTAGCCACTGTCAGAAATAGCAGAACAAAGTAACACTAGAGATAATCTGATGGCGAGAGGCAAGCTCAGGAACCCAAGCAACAGAAACCAAGACTACATGGCATCATCAGAGCCCAATTCTCCCACCAAAGCAAACACGGAATATTCAAACACACCAGAAAAGCAAGATCTAGTTTCAAAAAAATATTTGATCATGATGCTGGAGGACTTCAAGAAAGACATGATGAACTCCCTTAGAGAACAAGTAGAAGCCAACAGAGAGGAATAGCAAAAATCCCTAAAAGAATTCCAGGAAAACATAAATAAACAAGTAGAAGCCCATAGAGAGGAGTCACAAAAATCCCTGAAAGAATTCCAGCAAAACACAATCAAACAGTTGAAGGAATTAAAAATGGAAATAGAAGCAATCAAGAAAGAACACATGGAAACAACCCTGGATATAGAAAAACAAAAGAAGAGACAAGGAGCTGTAAATACAAGCTTCACCAACAGAATACAAGAGATGGAAGAGAGAATCTCAGGAGCAGAAGATTCCATAGAAATCATTGACTCAACTGTCAAAGATAATGTAAAGCAGAAAAAGCTACTGGTCCAAAACATACGGGAAATCCAGGACTCAATGAGAAGACCAAACCTAAGGATAATAGGTATACAAGAGAGTGAAGACTCCCATCTCAAAGGACCAGTAAATATCTTCAACAAAATCATAGAAGAAAACTTCCCTAAACTAAAGAAAGAGATACCCATAAGCATACAAGAAGCCTACAGAACTCCAAATAGATTGGACCAGAAAAGAAACTCCTCCCATCATATAATAGTCAAAACACCAAACGCACAAAATAAAGAAAGAATATTAAAAGCAGTAAGGGAAAAGGGTCAAGTAACATATAAAGGCAGACCTATCAGAATCACCCCAGACTTTTTGCCAGAAACTATGAAAGCCAGAAGATCATGGACAGATGTCATACAGACCCTTAGGGAACACAAATGCCATCCCAGGTTACTGTATCCTGCAAAACTCTCAGTTAACATAGATGGAGAAACCAAGATATTCCATGACAAAACCAAATTTACACAATATCTTTCTACAAATCCAGCACTACAAAGGATAATAAATGGTAAAGCCCAACATAAGGAGGCAAGCTATACCCTAGAAGAAGCAAAGAAATAATCGTCTTGGCAACAAAACAAAAGAGAAGAAAAAGCACACAAACATAACCTCACATCCAAATATGAATATGACAGGAAGCAATAATCACTATTCCTTAATATCTCTCAACATCAATGGTTTCAACTCCCCAATAAAAAGACATAGATTAACAAACTGGATACGCAACGAGGACCCTGCATTCTGCTGCCTACAGGAAACACACCTCAGAGACAAAGACAGAAACTACCTCAGAGTGAAAGGCTGGGAAACAACTTTCCAAGCAAATGGTCAGAAGAAGCAAGCTGGAGTAGCCATTCTAATATCAAATAAAATCAATTTCCAACTAAAAGTCATCAAAAGAGATAAGGAAGGACACTTTATATTCATCAAAGGAAAAATCCACCAAGATGAACTCTCAATCCTAAATATCTATGCCCCAAATACAAGGGCACCTACATACGTAAAAAAAACCTTACTAAAGCTCAAAACACACATTACCTCACACACAGTAATAGTAGGAGATTTCAACACCCCAACTCTCATCAATGGACAGATCATGAAACAGAAATTAAACAGAGATAGACAGACTAAGAGAAGTCATGAGCCAAATGGACTTAACGAGATATTATAGAACATTCTATCCTAAAGCAAAAGGATATACCTTCTTCTCAGCTCCTCATGGTACTTTCTCCAAAAATTGACCATATAATTGGTCAAAAACGGGCCCCTCAACTGGAATGCGGAAAGATAGAAATAATCCCATCGCCGCTATCAGACCACCACGGCCTAAAGCTGCTCTTCAATAAAAATAAGGAAGAATGCCCACATATGTGTGGAAATTGAACAATGCTCTACTCAATGATAACCTGGTCAAGGAAGAAATAAAGAAAGAAATTAAAGACTTTTAGAATTTAATGAAAATGAAGGTATTACAACATACCCAAACTTATGGGACACAATGAAAGCTGTGCTAAGAGGAAAACTCATAGCTGAGTGCCTGCAGAAAGAAACAGGAAAGAGCATATGTCAGCAGCTTGACAGCACACCAAAAGCTCTAGAACAAAAAGAAGCAAATACACCCAGGAGGAGTAGAAGGGAGGAAATAATCAAACTCAGAGCTGAAATCAACCAAGTAGAAACAAAAAAAGGATCAAAGAAAAGAATCAACAGAACCAAAAGTTGGTTCTTTGAGAAAATCAACAAGATAGATAAACCCTTAGCCAGACTAACGAGAGGACACAGAGAAGTGTGTCCAAATTAACAAAATCAGAAATGAAAAGGGAGACATGACAACAGAGCCAGAGGAAATTCAAAAAATCATCAGATCTTACTATAAAAGCCTATATTCAACAAAACTTGAAAATCTGCAGGAAATGGACAATTTCCTAGACAGATACCAGGTACCGAAGTTAAATCAGGAACAGATAAACCAGTTAAACAACTCCATAACTCCTAAGGAAATAGAAGCAGTTATTAAAGGTCTCCCAACCAAAACGAGCCCAGGTCCAGACGGGTTTAGTGCACAATTCTATCAGACCTTCATAGAAGACCTCATACCAATATTATCCAAACTATTCCACAAAATTGAAACAGATGGAGCACTACCGAATTCCTTCTATGAAGCCACAATTACTCTTATACCAAAACCACACAAAGACCCAACAAAGAAAGAGAACTTCAGACCAATTTCCCTTATGAATATCGATGCAAAAATACATCAATAAAATTCTGGCAAACTGAATCCAAGAGCACATCAAAACAATCATCCACCATGATCAAGTAGGCTTCATCCCAGGCATGCAGGGATGGTTTAATATACGGAAAACCATCAACGTGCTCCATTATATAAACAAACTGAAAGAAAAAAACCACATGATCATTTCATTAGATGCTGAGAAAGCATTTGACAAAATTCAACACCCTTTCATGATAAAAGTCCTGGAAAGAATAGGAATTCTAGGCCGATACCTAAAAATAGTAAAAGCCATATACAGCAAACCAGTTGCTAACATTAAACTAAATGGAGAGAAACTTGAACCAATCCCACTAAAATCAGGGACTAGACAAGGCTGCCCACTCTCTCCCTACTTATTCAATATAGTTCTTGAAGTTCTAGCCAGAGTAATCAGACAACAAAAGGAGGTCAAGGGGATACAGATCGGAAAAAAAGAAGTCAAAATATCACTATTTGCAGATGATATGATAGTATATTTAAGAAATTGAAGAAGACCTCAGAAGATGGAAAGATCTCCCATGCTCATGGATTGGCAGGATTAATATAGTAAAAATGGCCATTTTACCAAAAGCGATCTACAGATTCAATGCAATCCCCATCAAAATACCAATCCAATTGTTCAAAGAGTTAGACAGAACAATTTGCAAATTCATCTGGAATAACAAAAAACCCAGGATAGATAAAACTATCCTCAACAATAAAAGGACGTCAGGGGGAATCACTATCCCTGAACTCAAGCAGTATTACAGAGTAATAGTGATTAAAACTGCATGGTATTGGTACAGAGACAGACAGATAGACCAATGGAGCAGAATTGAAGACCCAGAAATGAACCCACACACCTATGGGCACTTGATTTTTGACATAGGAGCCAAAACCATCCAATGGAAAAAAGATAGCATTTTCAGCAAATGGTGCTGGTTCAACTGGAGGTCAACATGTAGAAGAATGCAGATCGATCCATGCTTATCACCCTGTACAAAGCTTAAGTCCAAGTGGATCAAGGACCTCCACATCAAACCAGACACACTCAAACTAATAGAAGAAAAACTAGGGAAGCATCTGGAACACATGGGCACTGGAAAAAATTTCCTGAACAAAACACCAATGGCTTACGCTCTAAGATCAAGAATCGACAAATGGGATCTCATAAAACTGCAAAGCTTCTGTAAGGCAAAGGACACTGTGTTTAGGACAAAATGGCAACTAACAGATTGGGAAAAGATCTTTACCAAGCCTACAACAGATAGAGCCTTATATCCAAAATATACAAAGAACTCAAGAAGTTAGACCGCAGGGGAGACAAATAACCCTATTAAAAATGGGGTTCAGAGCTAAACAAAGAATTCACAGCTGAGGAATGCCGAATGGCTGAGAAACACCTAAAGAAATGTTCAACATCTTTAGTCATAAGGGAAATGCAAATCAAAACAACCCTTAGATTTCACCTCACACCAGTGAGAATGGCTAAGATCAAAAACTCAGGTGACAGCAAATGCTGGCGAGGATGTGGAGAAAGAGGAACACTCCTCCATTGTTGGTGGGGTTGCAGACTGGTACAACCATTCTGGAAATCAGTCTGGAGGTTCCTCAGAAAATTAGACATTGAACTGCCTGAGGATCCAGGTATACCTCTCTTGGGCATATACCCAAAAGATGCCCCAACATATAAAAAAGACACGTGCTCCACATGTTCATAGCAGCCTTATTTATAATAGCCAGAAGCTGGAAAGAACCCAGATGCCCTTCAACAGAAGAATGGATACAGAAAATGTGGTACATCTACACAAAGGAATATTACTCAGCTATCAAAAACAACGACTTTATGAAATTCGTAGGCAAATGGTTGGAACTGGAAAATATCATCCTGAGTGAGCTAACCCAATCACAGAAAGACACACATGGTATGCATTCATTGACAAGTGGCTATTAGCGCAAATGCTTCAATTACCCTAGATGCCAAGAACAAATGAAACTCAAGACAGATGATCAAAATGTGAATTCTTCACTCCTTCTTTAAAAGGGGAACAAGAATACCCTTGGCAGGGAATAGTGAGGCAAAATTAAAACAGACACAGAAGGAACACCCATTCAGAGCCTGCCCCACATGTGGCCCATACATATACAGCCATCCAATTAGACAAGATGGATGAAGCAAAGAAGTCCAGGCTGACAGGAGCCAGATGTAGATTGCTCCTGAGAGACACAGCCAGAATACAGCAAATACAGATGTGAATGCCAGCAGCAAACCACTCAACTGAGAACGGGACCCCCGTTGAAGGAATCAGAGAAAGAACTGGAAGAGCTTGAAGGAGCTCGAGACCCCTTATGAACAACAATGCCAAAGAACCAGAGCTTTGAGGGACTAAGCCGCTACCTAAAGACTATACATGGACTGACCCTGGACTCTGACCTCATAGGTAGCAATGAATATTCTAGTAAGATCACCAGTGGAATGGGAAGCCTTTGGTCCTACAAGACTGAACCCCAGTGAGCGTGATTGTTGGGGGAGGTGGCAACGGGGGGAGGGATGGGAGGGGAACACCCATAAAGAAGGGAGGGGGAGGGATTAGGGGATGTTTGCAGGAAACAGGAAAGGGAATAACACTTACTAAAATGTAAATAAAAAATACTCAAGTTAATTAAAAAAAAGATTGAAAATAAAATTGAAAAACACCCATGACACTATCTAACAAAAATTTGGAACATTCATCATGTAACACTTGGTATTATTCTTCTAGTTTCTTCCCTATACTGTTGTCACATGACATGATATCTGTATCTTCATACTAGATAATAATTTATCCTGTTTTATTTAAATGGACTTGTGATATGTTTTTGTATTTCAAAAGCCTTTTTCACCGTAGTTAATTTGAACTCATCAATATTGTCATGTACCTTTATATTTTGTTTCATCCTATATAATGTTTTCAGTAACATTAAATTGATACCATAAATCTAGTCTAAATTTAGTTTCCCCTCACCCCCTTGTGGAATCATAATGTTTATTAGGTGCCATTATATAGTGGAAGTATAAATTTTGTCTTTTGCCTTTATGGGGAGATTATAATTAAGTGATCGTCTTTTGTCTTACAGGAAACTTTGACTTTTGAACTTTTCAAAATTGTATTGAGACTGTGAAACCGTCTATGGTAACTTTTAAAGTTGGAGCAAATGCATTTTGCATTATGATATGAGCAGGGACCTTTGGGGCTCAGGGGATGAAATGTGATGGATTGAAAGATGTCTTTATTTTTTCCGGTATTTAAATACCTATTTGCCAGTTGATTGTCCTATTTGTGTGGGATTAAGAAGTATGCCCTTGCTGAAGAATGTATGTCACTGGGGTTAGTATTTGAGTTTTCAAATTCATAAACCATTTCCAGTTACTTCTCTATGTTTCATGCTTTAGTTTAAAATATATGCCTCTAGCTTCTGATAAAGCTGCCTCTAACTTGCCATCATGGGCAGTAACCCCGTGGTATCATATGCCCAAATCAATTTAGTTCCTATAAATTGATATGGTCAAGATTTTATCCTAGTAATCAAATTAACTAGGACACGTTTTTCTCATTAATTTTATAAATTCACAGCTGAGGAGATATCAAATGGCTGAGAACTGCCTAAAGAAATGTTCAACATCGTTGAGTCAAGGGAAATGCAAATCAAAACAACCCTGAGATTTCCTCACACCAGTGAGAATGGCTAGATCAAAACTCAGGTGACAGCAAATGCTGGCGAGGATGTGGAGAAGGAACACTCCTCCATTGTTGGTGAGGTTGCAGACTGCTACAACCATTCTGGAAATCAGTCTGGGGGTTCCTCAGAAAATTGGACATTAGTACTGCCTGAGGGGCAGCTATATACCTCTCTTGGGCATATACCCAAAAGATGCCCAAACATATAAAAAAGACACGTGCTCCACTATGTTCATCGCAGCCTTATTTATAATAGCCAGAAGCTGGAAAGAACCCAGATGCCCTTCAACAGAGGAATGGATACAGAAAATATGGTACATCTACACAATGGAATATTACTCAGCTATCAAAAACAATGACTTTGTGAAATTCGTAGGCAAATGGTTGGAACTGGAAACTATCATCCTGAGTGAGCTAACCCAATCACAGAAAGACATACATAGTATGTACTCATTGATAAGTGGCTATTAGCCCAAATGCTTGAATTACCCTAGATGCCTAGAACAAATGAAACTCAAGACGGATGATCAAAATGTGAATGCAGATGCATCCTGAAGAGACACAGCCAGAATACAGCAAATACAGGCGTATGCCAGCAGGAAACCACTGAACTGAGAACAGGACCCCTGTTGAAGGGAATCAGAAAAAGAACTGGAAGAGCTTGAAGGAGCTCAAGACCCCATATGTGCAGCAATGCCAACCAACCCAGAGCTTCCAGGGACTAAGCCACTACCCAAAGACTATACATGGACTGACCCTGGACTCTGACCTCGTGGAATTACAATGAATATCTAAATAGTAAAACTTGGATGAAGGAAGCCCTGGGTCTGCTAAGACTGAACCCTAGTAGACTAGACTGTTGAGGAGAAGGGCAGCAATGGGGGAAGGTGGGAGGGAACACCCATAAGAGGGAGGGGGAGGATGTTGCCGGAAAGCCAGGAAAAGGAATAACACTTTCTGAAATGTATATAAGAAATACTCAAGTTAATAATAATAAAAAAAAAAAGAAAAGAAAAAATAAATTCCCTAGTAATGAGTTTTCACCATGTTTACAGTATTAAGCATGAATTCCTTCCTGTAGATCAGTTCTTAACTCCAATTATGAAAGCAGTTGGTTGCTCCCAGTTTCTGCCTGCAACCTGAGCTGATCGTGTGCTACAACTCTCTGTACCCAGATTCCTTGGGGGAGAGAACTGGTCTCTCAGAAGTGCTGACACACCTGAGAGCACAAAAGAGACCACCAATCCTGCTCACATTCCTGGCCCAAGAGGAATCTGTCCAGACCCATAAGGATAGAGGAACCAAGGTCCAACCTGGGACAGGATACTTCTGGTTTCCACCTGTGCCCAGAGCTGACATTGTACCACAGCTCTCTGTACCCAGATATTTCTGGGAGATAGCTAGTCTCCCAGGAGTGCTGACAAACCTGAGAGCATAGGTAATACCACCACTTCTGCTCTAAGGGACCTGCCTGGAGACCTCAGGACACAGGAATCAAGGAACAGTCTGGGACAAGATCCTTTGTTTTCTGTCTGTGACCTGAGCTGACCCTATGCCACAATTATCTGTACTCAGATCCCTAAAGGAGAGAGCTGGACTCACAGTAGTGCTCACATAGCCTTAGGGGAGGGTCAAGCCATGGTCAGAGACAGGAAGACCAGCTAACACCAGAGACAACCAGATGGCGAGAGAGTAAGGGCAAGAGCCTAAGCAACAGGAAACCAAAGGCCACTTAGGATCATCAGGGAACTCAGTTCCTGAAACTGGCAAACCTTGGATGCAACCACTGGAAAAGCAAGGCGTTTTATTTAAAATTACAACTCAGCAAGATGTTGGGGACTTTAAGAAAGACATAAATAGCTCATTTAAGAAATACAGGACAACAGGGTTAACAAGTAGAAGACTTTAAAGAGGAAATACAAAAATCAACAAAACAGGTGAAGGAATTGAACAAAACCATCCAGGATCTAAAAATGGAAATAGAAACAATAAAGAGATCACAAAGGGAAACAAAGCTGGAGATAGAAAACCTAGGAAAGAGATCAGGAGTCATAGATTAAAGCATTACCAACAGAATACAAGAGATAGAAGAAAGAATCTCAGGGGCAGAAGATACCATAGAAAACTCTTAACCCAAAACCTCCAAGAAATCCAGGACACAATGAGAAAATCAAACCTAAGGATAATAAGTATAGAAGAGAGCCAAGAATCTCAAATCGATGGACCAGTAAATATCAACAAAAGTATAGAAGAAAACTTCCCTAACATAAAGAAAGAGATGCCCATAAATATACAAGTAGCCTACAGATCTCCAAATAGATTGGAAAAGAAAGTCCTCCTGTCACATAATAGACAAAACACCAAATACACACACACACACAAAAAAAAGAATATTAAAAGCAGTAAGGGATAAAGGTCAAGTAACATATAAAGGCAGACCTTTCAGAATAAAAACAGACTTCTCAACAAGTCTATGAAAGCCAGAAGATCCTGAGCAGATGTCATACAGACCCTAAGAGAACACAAATGCCAGCCCAGGCCACTATATCCTGGAAAACGCTCAATTAACATAGATGGAGAAACCAAAATATTCCATGACTGAACAAATTTACACAATATCTTTCTACAGATCCAGATCCTTTGTAGGCAAAGGATAACAGATGGAAAGCTACAAAACAAGGAGGGAAATTACACCAGAGGAAAAGCAAGAAAGTAATCTTCTTGGAACAAATCCAAAAGAAGAGAGCTACACAAACATAATTAAACCTCTAACAACAACAACAACAAAAACTGGAAACAACAATCACTATTTCATAATATCTCTCTTCAATGGACTCAATTCCCTAATAAAATAGCATTAGACTTACAGACTGGATAAGTAAAGGACTTATTATTAGGAAGGTAATGTACCAAGCACACAATAACACACACACACACACACACACACACACACACACACACACACACACACAACATATGAATAAAAAGAAAAATTAAAAATAATAAAATAGGGAACACAGTGTCCAATTATTGAATGAAAAAAGCAAACATACAGTAGTCTCAAGAGTTCAGTTTAATCTCTGTGGTAATCAAAGGTATAAATGTTTCTGCTTGCATGGAAGGGATCCTGGATCTTGGGACCTGGAAGCCCAGGTACCACATAGCTCTGAGGGAAGAAAGGTACCCCAGTGGAAGGGCAATCAGAGATACATGAGTTCAGGGACCTTAGAGCTCTGAGTGTGAGAGTATTCCAAGGGAAGACCATCCTGAGACACAGGAGTCAGCTCTTTATGAAGGCAGTAGGCTGAGGCAGGAAAGGTTTCACCACCTTGAACAGCACTTGGGGGACAAGTCCTATTGAGGCTGGAAAGATATGCCACCTTGGACATCTCCTTAACAACTGCAAGCTGTCCCCATTTTGAGGGGAGCTGCCCTTTTTAACAGCTCTTGCATGAGCAGCTTACCACATCTGTAGGCTGGGGCAGGGGAAAGGGCCCATCCCCCCCTTTGAAGGCTTTTGCCTCAACCCTCTTAGGGACTTAAAGGGGTTGTTAGAAAAGTTCTCTAAACTTATTTGAATCCATGATGCATTGAGGGGAGCGATGGAGGAGGGATTAAATCAAAAGACCTTCTATGCTCATATAAAATTCCCAAACAATAAATGAAAAAATGTAATAGAAATCAGTCTTTTTCAATGAGAAATTTAGCAGGTAGGGGGTGCTTGTTTATAGACTTGGTTTTACTTGTTTTGTGGGTGGTTCACCTACTAATTGGGTTTTAGATATGGTCTAATAACTTTTGGAAATATTTCAGAATATCCTATTATAAATTTGCATCTTAAAAACTTTTATTATATTTCACTACTTTGAAGCAGCATAGGGATAGATTCTGTTTTCATGTCTATTTTGTTAGTCTGTGTCTTTTAATAGGGGAATTAAGTCCTTTGATGTTGAGAAATATCAATGATCAATGGTTATTAATTTACATTATCTTAGTTGTTCTTGTTGGGGTGGTTATTGTTGTTGGTTGATGTTTTCATTGTTGTTGGTGGTGAGTGTGTACATCTCCTTTTTGATTTTTCGGGTGTGAGATATTTATTTCCTGTGTTTTTATGAGTGTAGTTAACCTCCTTAACTTGAAAAGTTTCTTCTAGCACCTTCTGAAAGACTGGATTTGTACATTGACACAGTTTAAATTTTTTATGATGGAATATTTTATTTTCTCCTTCTATGGTAAATTAAAGTTTTCTTGCAAGGACATATGCTCCATAATGTTCATCTCAGCCTTATTCATAGCAACCAGGAAGTGGAAGCAGCTCAAATGTCCCTCAAACAAAGAATAGATAGAGAAAGTGTGGTTCATTTACATAAAGGAAAACTATTCAATTATATTATAAACAAGAACATTATGCACTTTGCAGGCAAATAGAGAGAACTGGAAAATATCATCCCGAGTGAGGTAACCCAGACCCAAAAGAACATGCATGGTAGGTACTCACTGATAAGTGGATATTAGCCAAAAAGTTCCGAATACCTGTGATACAACATACAGACTCTAAGAAGTTAAACAAGAAATAATGCCGAAGTTTGGGTGCTTGAATCCCATTTAGAAGGGGGAACAAAATAATCAGGGAAGGCAGAGGGAGGGAGAGATTTTGGTGGGAGACTGGAATGGAAAGGGGGGCACAGGAACGGGGCCCAGAGGGTCAGGAGAAATAATGTAAATATGCAGCTGCTGGGGTAACCTCTAGAAAATCCCAGAGACCTGGGAGGGGGAGACTCCCAGGACTCAATAGTGGTCACCTTATAGAATCTGAAGTGACTATTTCCAGTAGTCAGACAGAATCCCCAGTGGAGGATGGTGACACTAACTCCCCTACAAAATTTTTACGACCCAAAATTGCTCCTCTCTAAAAAAAACACAGTAAAAACTGTGGTAGAAACTGAAGGAGTAGTGTACTGGTGGTGCCACTCCTGGCCTGGTGGTTCTGGGTTCTATAAGAAAGCAAGCTCAACAAGCCAGGGGAAGCATGCCAGTAAGATTCCCTCTATGGCCACTACATCAGCTTCTGCTTCCTTGCCTGCTTGAGTTCCAATCCTGACTTCCTGTAGGGATGAAGAGCAATGTGGAAATGTAAGCCAAATAAATCCTTTCCTCCCAAATTTGCTTTTTGGTCATGATGTTTGTTCAGGAATAGAAACCGTTGCTAACACAAATGGCCACCAAGTGACTGACCCAACCTGGGATCTATTCCCTGACACTATTACTGATGCTATGTTGTGCTTGTAGACAGGAGCCATTCATGTCTTTACTTTGAGAGGCTCTATGAGAAGCTGACTGAGGCAGATGCAGATACAGGCAACCATTAGACTGAGGTAAAGGACCCCTGTGGAAGAGTTAGGGGAAGGACTAAATGACCTGAAGGGGATGGAAACTCCATAGGAAAACCAACAGTGTCAACTAACCTGGGTTCCGGGGAGCTCCCAGAGATGACGTAGACTGTCCGGACTGAGGCCCATGGCACAAATGTAGCTGAGGGATGCCTTGTCTGGCCTCAGTGGGAGATGTGTATAATCATGTAGAGACTTGATGGTCCAGGGAAGGGGGATGCTGAAGATAGGGGAGTCCTCTTTCAGAGGCGCTGGGAGGGAACAGAACACTGGGAGTGGAGACAGGATGTGGGCAACCTTTGGTGTTGTGAATACATTAATTATTTAATTAATAATGTAAAAACAAAGCTGTACTGGCTATAGAAGTCTGGTCTGGATTCTATGGTCTCTTAGAGTGCATAGCACTTTTCTCCAGGTCCTTGTGGCTTTTAGAGTCTCCACTAAGAGGTCAGGTGTAGTTCTAATAGGTCTGCCTTTATATTCTACTTTCCTTTTTTTCTACTGCACCTTTTAATGCTCTATCTTTTCTACATGGTTAATGTTTTTTATGTGGCAGGGGAATTTTCTAAACGGGTTCAATCTATTAGGTGTTCTGTATGGTAATTGTACTTTCATATGCATCTCCTTTATTTTATTTTTTAATTTTATTTTTCTTGGATATTTTATGTATTTTTATTTCAAATATTATCCCCTTTCCCCCATCTCCCATCTGCACTGCCCCCTACTCCTGTTTCTATGAGGATGCTCCCATTGCAACCTACCCTCTCCAACTTAAATGCCCTGGCATTACCCTACATTGGGGAGATGAGCCTTCACAAGATCAAGGGCTTTTCCTCCTATTGATGCTGCTACATATATGGCTGGAGTCATGGATCCCTCCATGTGTACTCATTGGTTGGTGGTTTAGTCCCTGGGAGCTCTGGGGTATCTAGTTGGTTGATACTGTTCTTCTTGTGGGGTTGCAAACCACTTCAGCTCCTTCAGTCTTTTCTCTAACTCCTCCTTTGGAGTTCCCTTGTTCAGTCCAATGGATAGCTACAAACATCCTCATCTATATCAGTAGGACTCTTACAGAGCCTCTCAGGAGATATCCATATTTGGCTCCTTTCAGCAAGCACTTTTTGGCATCAGCAATACTGACCTGGTTTGATGGCCACATATGGGATGGATCCCTAGGTCGGGCAGTCTCTGGATGACATTTTCTTCATTCCCTGCTGCACTGATTGTTCCAGTATTTGCTTCCATGAGTATTTTGTTCTCTGTTCTAAGAAGGAATGAAGCATCCACATGTTGGTCTTCCTCCATTTTGGGCTTCATATGGATATTTTCTTAGGTATTCTGAGATTTTGGGCTAATAGCCATTTATCAGTGAGTGCATACTATGTGTGTGCTTTTGTGACTGAGTTATCTCATTCAGGATGTTATTTTCTAGTTCCATCTATTTGCCTAAGAATTTCATGCAGTTATACTCTTTAATTGGCTATAATAAGTAAGGCTGCTATGAATATAGTGGAGCATGTGTCCTTGTTATATGTTGGCGGGTCTTTTGAGTATATGTCCAGGAGTGGTATAGCTGAGTCCTCAGGTAGTACTATGTCCAATTTTCTGAGGAATCTCTAGAATGATTTCCATAGTGGTTGAACCACCTTGCATTCTCACTAAAAAATAGCAGAGTGTTCCTCTTTCTTCACATCCTTACCAGCATCTACTTACACTGGAGTTTTTGATCTTAGCTATTCTGACTGGTGTGAGGTGGAATCTCAGGATTCTTTTGATTTGCATTTCCCTGATGACTAAAGGATGTTGAACATTTCTTTAGGTGCTACTCAGTCATTCAGTATTCCTCAGTTGAGAATTTTTGTATAGCTCTGTACCCCATTTTCTTTTTTTTTTTTTTTTTGATTTTTTTTATTAACTTGAATATTTCTTATATACATTTTGAGTGTTATTCCCTTTTCCGGTTTCAGGCAAACATCCCCTCCCCCTCCCTTCCTTAGGTGTGTTCCCCTCCCACCCCTCCCCATTGCCGCCCTCCCCACAACAATCACGTTCACTGGGTCTTAGCAGAATCAAGGGCTTCCCCTTCCACTGGTGATCTTACTAGGATATTCATTGCTAACTATGAGGTCAGAGTCCAGGGTCAGTCCATGTATAGTCTTTAGGTAGTGGCTTAGTCCTAGAAGCTCTGGTTGCTTGGCATTGTTGTACATATGGGGTCTCGAGCCCCTTCAAGCTCTTCAGTTCTTTCTCTAATTCCTTCAACGGGGGTCCTATTCTCAGTTCAGTGGTTTGCTGCTGGCATTCGCCTCTGTATTTGCTGTTTTCTGGCTGTGTCTCTCAGGGCGATCTACACTTCTGCACTTCTTTGCTTCATCCATCTTGTCTAATTGGGTGGCTGTATATGTATGGGCCACATGTGGGCAGGCTCTGAATGGGTGTTCCTTCAGTCTCTGTTTTAATCTTTGCCTCTCTTCCCTGCCAAGGGTATTCTTGTTCCCCTTTTAAAGAAGGGTGAAGAATTCACATTTTGATCATCCGTCTTGAGTTTCATTTGTTCTAGGCATCTAGGGTAATTCAGGCATTTGGGCTAATAGCCACTTATCAATGAGTGCATACCATGTATGTCTTTCTGTGATTGGGTTAGCTCACTCAGGATGATAGTTTCCAGTTCAACCATTTCCTACAAATTTCATAAACTTCGTTGTTTTTGATAGCTGAGTAATATTCAATTGTGTAGATGTACACATTTTTCTGTATCCATTCCTCTGTTGAAGGGCATCTGGGTTCTTTCCAGCTTCTGGCTATTATAAATAAGGCTGCTATGAACATAGTGGAGCCGTGTCTTTTTATATGTTGGGGCATCTTTTTGGGTATATGCCCAAGAGAGGTATAGCTGGATCCTCAGGCAGTTCAATGTCCAATTTTCTGAGGAACCTCAGACTGATTTCCAGAATGGTTGTACCAGTCTGCAATCCCACCAACAATGGAGGTGTTCCTCTTTCTCCACATCTCGCCAGCATCTCCTGTCACCTGAGTTTTTGATCTTAGCCATTCTCACTGGTGTGAGGTGAAATCTCAGGGTTGTTTTGATTTACATTTCCCTGATGACTAAAGATGTTGAACATTTCTTTAGGTGTTTCTCAGCCATTCGGCATTCCTCAGCTGTGAATTCTTTGTTTAGCTCTGAACCCCATTTTTTAATAGGGTTATTTGTCTCCCTGCGGTCTAACTTCTTGAGTTCTTTGTATATTTTGGATATAAGGCCTCTATCTGTTGTAGGATTGGTAAAGATCTTTTCCCAATCTGTTGGTTGCCAATTTGTCCTAACCACAGTGTCCTTTGCCTTACAGAAGCTTTGCAGTTTTATGAGATCCCATTTGTGGATTCTTGATCTTAGAGCATAAGCCATTTGTGTTTTGTTCAGGAAATTTTTTCCAGTGCCCATGTGTTCCAGATGCTTCCCTAGTTTTTCTTCTATTAGTTTGGGTGTGTCTGGTTTGATGTGGAGGTCCTTGATCCACTTGGACTTAAGCTTTGTACAGGGTGATAAGCATGGATCGATCTGCGTTCTTCTACATGTTGACCTCCAGTTGAACCAGCACCATTTGCTGAAAATGCTATCTTTTTTCCATTGGATGGATTTGGCTCCTTTGTCAAAAATCAAGTGACCATAGGTGTGTGGGTTCATTTCTGGGTCTTCAATTCTGTTCCATTGGTCTATCTGTCTGTCTCTGTACCAATACCATGCAGTTTTTATCACTATTGCTCTGTAATACTGCTTGAGTTCAGGGATAGTGATTCCCCCTGAAGTCCTTTTATTGTTGTGGATAGTTTTATCTATCCTGGGTTTTTTGTTATTCCAGATGAATTTGCAAATTGTTCTGTCTAACTCTTTGAAGAATTGGATTGGTATGTACCCCATTTTCAATAGGATAATTTCATTCTCTGGAGTCTAACCTCTTCAGTTCTTTGTATATATTAGATAATAACCCTCTATTGAATGTAGGATTGGTAAAGACCTTTTTCCAATCTGTTGGTTATCATTTTGTCCTATTGGACAGTGTTCTTTGCCTCACAGAAGCTTTGTAATCTAATGAGGTCTCATTTGTCAATTCTTGATTTTAGAGCATAAGCCATTGCCTGTGACTATATGTTCAAAACTTTTCCCTATTTTCTCTTCTATTTCAGTGTATCTGGTTTTATGTGGAGGTCTTTGATCTGATTGGACTTGAGCTTTGTACAAGGACATAAGAATAGGTCAATTTCTATTTTTCTACATGCTGACCTCCAGTTGAATCAGTACCATTTGTTGAAAATGCTATCTTTTTTCCATTGGATACTTTTAGCCCATTTGTCAAAGATCAAGTGACCATAGGTGTGCAGGTTCATTTCTGGGTCTTCAATTCTATTCCATTGATCTACATCCCTGTTTCTGTACCAATACCATGCTGTTTTGTTTGTTTTTGGTTTTTGGTTTTTTTTGTTGTTGTTTTGTTTTTTCTTGTATTTTGTTTTTAATTACTATTGCTCTGTAATAAAGCTTGAGGTCAAGGTTGGTGATTCTCCCAGAAGTTCTTTTATTGTTGAGAATAGTTTTTGATATCCTGGATTTTTTGCTTTTCCAAGTGAATTTGCAAATTTCTCTTTCTAATTCTATGAAGAATTGAGTTGGAATTTCCCTGGGGATTGTATTGAATCTTTGCTTTCAGCAAGATGGTCATTTTTCCTATATTAGTACTGCCAATCTATGAGCATGGGAGATCTTTCCATTTTCTGAGATATTTTTTCAATTTCTTTCTTCAGAGACTTGAAGTTCTTGTATTACAAATCTTTTACTTGCTTGGTTAAAGTAACACCAAGATATTTTATGCTATTTGTGTCTACTGTGAAGGGTGCCATTCTCCTAATTTCTTTTTCAACCTGTTTATCCTTTGAGTAGTGGAAGGTTACTGATTTGTTTGAGTTAATTTTATATCTAGCCACTTTCCTGACATTGTTTATCAGGCTTAGTAGTTCTGTGATGGAACTTTTGGGGTCATCATATCATCTTCAAATAGTGATGTTTTGACTTCTTCCTTTCCAATTTGTATTCATTCGACCTCCTTTTGTTTTCTGATTGCTCTGGCTAGGACTTGGATTGCTACATTGAATAAGTAGGGAGAGAGTGAGCAGCCTTGTCTAATCCCCCCTTTTTTTTAGCGGGATTACTTCAAGTTTCTCTCTATTTTGTTTATTTTTGGTTACTGGTTTGTTGTATATTGCTTATACTATGTTTAAGTATGATCCTGGAATTCCTGATCTTTCCAGGACTTTTATCATGGTGTGTTGAAATTTGTCAAATGTTTTCTCAGCATCTAGTGAAATGATCATCTGGTTTTTTCCTTGAGTTTGTTTATATAGTGGATTACATTGATGGATCCATACATTGATCTATCCCTGCATCCCTGGGATGAAGACTACTTGGTCATAGTGTATGATTGTTTTGATATGTTCTTGGATTCTGTTTGCGAGAATTTTATTGAGTATTTTTACATCAACATTCATGAGGAAAATTGGTGTGTGAAAAGGAAACTGGCTTAAGTAGAGAGCATTATTTTATTAATTAAGGTTTGACCTGTAGGAGGTAGATTTCAGTGGATTCCTTAAGCTTATAAGAATCTATTTTTACGTTTAAAAAAATGATAAATCCCTTTCCTCTCACCATCTAATTCTTTTGTCACATCCTCTATCCTTGAATCACCAGCCTCAATCACTTTCTTCAAGACTCACACACTTTCTCAGATCCTCAACACATTTGTTCAATATGATTTTTTGATGCTCAAAAGAACTTTTAAGCAAATTGACAAAAATTAATAAATTTAGGTTAAAAGTATAAACATTGTTTCTGGGGTTCCTATTATGAGGGAAGAAATTCATTTAAACAACTTTCAGAAAAGGAAGCAAAAAATATACTTTTTTGTTGAGCTGTGGTATTCCAAGCTATCAGCAGCAAGATTCTGCCCATTATTTTCTGCTTGATGGGCCCTTGTTGCATGGAGGTCTTTATATCTGGGCTAGAAAAGGAGAGACCTGCTCCAGAGTAACCTGTTCCAGCTACTTGCTTTAGCCTTTTGCATGTCTGTGCTGGGCAGGCCAGGCAGGCCAGGCAGGCCTCTGTTCCCTGAACATGTGTCTCCTTGGCTTCATATCATTACAATGGGTAGCAAGTTGTGCCACCATCTGCAAACTTTGGAAAGTAGAACTGGAAGAAAAAAGGACACATGCTTGGTGGCATTCTGCTGGCAGGGACATAGGTGACTCAGTGGGCACAAGTATACCCTATTACCTTTTGCCGAGGACCATGTGAAGAGTATTCTCACATGTTTCTTCACTCTCATGGGTTCTGTACATAGTTGCCAAGGTCTTTACTGACCTTGAGCCAGGTATCAGGGCTCAATGAACCTTCTTTAGAAACCCATGAACTAACTTTCTGTATGAACTCAAAGAAATCTTGTAAAAGACTTGCATGCATCTTGACACCTTTCTTACTAACAGAGTGTTTGAAGACTTTAATATCCATTTCTCTACTTCCTGAATTTACTTGACCCATTTTTATATACCAAATCTTCACCCCTTTTCCCAGTTCTATCTCACACTGGGGTGCTTGTGACACCCTGAATGAAATCCATCCCAAACCAAACTTGTCCAATATACTTATCTACCTTTTTCTTATTTTTAGTTCTGTTTGCCACCTGCCAAGAGCCAGACTTGCCTTGGAGAGGGGTTCCTGAGAGAAGGGGTGTCTGATAGCAGTGCAAAGAATGACACAGAATCAAATCGTTGGTCCAAGCTGTTGGACTAGGTTCTGCTGAGATGTGCTCACTTTCCCTTCCTCCCTTCCTCCCTTCCTCCCTTCCTCCCTTCCTCCCTTCCTCCCTTCCTCCCGTCCTCCCTTCCTCCCTTCCTCCCTTCCTCTCTTCCTCCCTTCCTCTTTTCTTCCCTTCTTTTCTTCCTCCCTTCCTCCCTTCCTCCCTCCCCCCCACCTCTTTTTTAGTATTCTATCCTGGGATCCACTTCTATTGAGGAAGTATCTGCGGTCTTTGCCTCTGCTGTGCATGGGTTCACTTTGTTTTCCTGGACAACTTTGCTGATAAATAGAGGAGTTCCTGTTAGTTGATGCTTTCTGGTTTTGTTTCTCCTTCCAGTCTGCATCAGGCAAGTCAAGCACTCAGCAACCACAATCACCATCAATATTTGAATTCTTAAATTAGAACAGAAAGGGGAAGATGACAGCCTGGCATGGCCCTCATAGGGACAGATTGAAATGGTGCCTACACCTGGGACAGGGTCCAGATATGATCCTCCAGGAGTGTTGATAGCTGATGTGGGCCTAAAGCTTGTTTGCATAATAATGTGCATATTTTCACACTCCTCCAAGAAAATTAGAAACAGCAGGAATCCAGGAATCCAAGGTGTGGCTGGGACCTTCAGGACATCCCTTAAGGCTATTGGGAAATGCTCTAGATACATGAGTTTGAAAATGTATAATTAGCCATCCATGTATGTGATGTGGTACTGTTGAAAACCATTTTTTATTTTGTATGCTGCCATTTTATCCTATTCATTATATCCTTTGCCTTACAGAACATTTTCAGTTTTATGGCATCTTATTAACTTTTGATCTTAGTGTCTCTGGGCAATATATATTCTGTTTAGGAAGTTGTTTCTTGTACCAGTGTGATCAAGGCTATTCCCCAATTTCTCTTCTTTAGGTTCAGTATGTCTGGTTTAACATTAAGGTACATGACTCACTTGGATTTGAGTTTTGTGCAGGAGGATGAATATAGATCTATTTGAATTCTTCTACATGCAGACATCCCATTTGACCATTTCCATTTATTGAGGATGCTCTCTTTTTTCCACGGTTTATGAATTCCTTATCAAAAAACTAGGTTTTCATAGCTGTATGGACTTACGTATGGGTCTTTAATTTGATAACCCTGATCAGCATGACTAATTTTATGACAGTTGTTGGAATTTAGACTTGGAACAAACAGCTGAGGTGAATATTTAACATACACAAGTGGACCTGGTCTCCAGGTTTTTCCAGTATCAGTTAGTATCTAACTGATATTCTGCTCTGGGCTTCCCTTCCCCAGAGGCTTTTCCCCCCATATAACCCAGAGATTTTGCCTGCCTTTTTCAGTTCCTAACTCAGCATTTTTTTTCTCTCTCACTGTGTGCTCATGCTCATTCACCTCTCTCCCCATAGTAACATTTCTAGCCTCATTCTTTGGAACTAGTGAACCGCCTAGAGAGTGGCTTTGCAATAAACCTGTCTTTATATATTTTAATTTTGCTTGAATTGACTCATCTCACTAATGGAGAAATAACTTATCAACAGTACAATGAGGCTTTTTATTACTATAAAGCACTAGTACAGCTCAAAATCAGAATGGTGATATCTCTAGAAGCTCTTGTATTGTTCAGCATTGTTTCAGCTACCCTGGGCTTTTTGTTTTTTCATATGAAATTTCATATTGTTCTCTCAAGGTTTATAAAGAATTGTGTTGGGCTTTTGATGGGGATTACATTGAATCTGTAGATTTCTTCTGGTAAGTTGACCATTTTATTATGTTAATTTTATTGATCCATGAGTGTGAGAAATCACTCCATCTTCTAGTAGTATCCTCTTCAATTTCTTCCTTAATGACTTGAAGAATTTCCTCATACAAGTCTTTCACTTGCTTGTTTAAGGTTACTCCATGGTATTTTATATTGTTTGTGGTTACTGATTTTTTTTTTAAATTAATCTTATGTTCAGCCAATTACTGAAGGTTTTTTTTTATCAGTTATATAAATTCCCTAGTAGAATTTTGTGGGTCACTTACTTATATTATCATATAATCTGCAAATAAGGATTTCTTCTTTTCCAATTTGTATCTCCTTGAGTTGTTTTATTGCTCTAGCTAACACTTAGTACGATATCGAATACTTATGGAGTGGAAAACTTTGTTTTGTTGCTGATTTTAGTGGAGTTGGTTTGAGTTTCTTTCCACTTAATTTGATGTTGGCTATAGGTTTGATGATAATTGGCATAATTATGTTTAGGTATTTCCTTTTTTTCTTTAATCTCGTCCTGACTTTTATCATGAAGAGAAGTTGGATTTTGTCAATGGCTATTTTTTGGCAACTAATGTGATGTTCATGTGGATATTTTTCACTTTGTTTATGTGGTGGATTCCACTGTCTAATTTTTGTATGTTTTGTTGTTGAATCTTTGTGTAGTTTGGGTAGCAGGATGATTCTGGTCTCATAAAATGAATGGTTTTTCTGTTTTTATTTTGTGGAATAATTTGAGAAGTATTGGCTTTAGCTCTTGTTTGAAAATATGGTATAATTTTGCACTAAAACCTGTTTTGTTTTGTTTGTTCTTCTTTCCGGTTGTGAGACTTCCTGATTGCCATTTCCTTAGGGGTTGATTTGAGTTGGTAAGTGATATATATCTATGACATAATTATTCATTTCTCCTTTTTTTTGTGGAGTACAGGTTTCTAAATAATGGCCTAATGATTCTTTGGATCTCCTTAATGTCTGTTGTTCTGTCTCCCTTTTCATTTCTGATTATGTTAATTTTAATGTTATCTCTGTATGACTTAATTGTGGATAAGGATTTGTCTTGTTGATTTTCTCAAAGAACTAACTCTTGCTTCCTTGATTCTTTGTATTACTCTCTTTGATTCCATGTTATTAATTTCAGCCTTCAGTTTGATTATTTCATAACATCTCTGCCTCCTGGGTGTGGTTGCTTGTTTTGTTCTAGAGCTCTCAGGTATGCTTTTAAGTTGCTAGTATGAAATCTCACATTTTTTTATTTAAACACTTAGTGCAATAATAAACTTTCATTTTACCACATTTTTCATTGTGTCCCATAATTTTGGAAATGTGAATTCATTTTTATATAACTCTGAGAGCTCTTTATTTTCTCTCTTTCTTGATCCAGTAGAAAGTTTTGTAGTTTCCATGATGTTTGTAGGCTTTCTGTCATTTCTGTTGTTGTTAATATCTAACTTTAATCCATGGTGGTCTGGTAGAATGCAAGGATGTCACCTCAATTTTCTTGTATCTATTGAGACTTGCTTTGTGATCAAGTCCAGCTTGGAGTTTACAAATAAAGACACAGTATAGTATAATGTTGGGGGTTGGTTCTAATGTATTGAATTAATCTGCCCCCTGCAAATTGGGAATTTGCATGTCCAATCATCCCAAGTCAAAAACTGTGACCCAGAATTGTTCTTGTCTAAGAGAACTACAAGGGACAAAAAGGAAAAAGAACCTGAGGAAAAGGAGGTCCAATGATGGGCCCAAATTGAGAACCAGCTTAAGGGAAGGCAACAAGGCCTGCCACTATTATTGATGCTATGGTTTGCTTACAGACAAGAACCTAGAAAGGCTGCTCTCAAGATGCCCATTAAGCAGCTGAAAGAGTCAGATGCATACACTTATACCCAACCAATGGACAGAAGCTTGTTGTTGAATTGGGCGAAAGCTGGAAGAAACTGAGGAGGAAGGTGACACCCATAGAAAGATCAGCAGTCTCAACTAACCTGCAATCCTGAGATCTTTCAGACATGGATCCAACAACCAAGCAGAAGACACTAACTTATATAAGGACCCCAATACATATCAATGCATATACATCAGAGGACTGCTTAGTCTGGCTTCAGTGAAAGACTATGCACCTAACCCTCAAGAGACTTGAGGCCCCAGAAAGTGGGGAGGTACAGTGGGTAGGGGTTAGGGGGTGGGGATATCCTCTTGAAGACCCTCCCATTCTGCCCTCCAAAAGTTCCTTATCTCATTCCTTCTTCCCTGTCTCTATGAGGATGTCCCTGTACCACCACATCGGCCAACACCCTGCCAGGCCTCCCCATTACCTGGGGCCTCAAGTCTCTCAGGAGTTAGGAATGTCTCCTGTCATTGAGGCTGGACCAGGGAGTCCACTGCTGTATATAATATCAGGGGCCTTGGACCAGCCAATGTATGCTGCCTGGTTGGTGACGCATTGTCTGAGAGACAGTGAGGTCCAGGTATGTTGAGACTGCTGGTTTTCCTATGGAATCACCCTCCTCAACTTCTTTGAGCCTTTCTCAACTGCAAGAGTTATGACTTCTGACCATTGGCTAGGTGTAAATATCCGCTTCTGTCTCAGTCAGCTGCTTTTGGGGGTTCTTGGAGGGCAACCATGCTAGGCTCCTGTCTGTAAGCACACCATAGCATCAGTAATCGTGTCAGGCCCATGGAGCGTCCCCTTGAGCTGGGTCTTAATTTTGGCCTGTCACTGGACCTCGTTTTCCTCAGCCCCTTCTGCCATTTTGTCCCTGAAGTTCTTTTAGACAGCAACAATTCTGGGTGATAGCTTTTTGACTGTGGGGTGGCAACCCTATCCTTTTAAATAATGTTTCTTCTACAAAAATATTTTGTGAGCTTTGAGCTGTGATTCTTCTTTGCCTTTTTTCCTCCTTCTTCTCTTTCTTTTCTTCTTCCTCCTCCATCTCCTTCTCTCCTTCTTTTATTTCTATTATTAATAGGACTTTTTAGACTCCCAAGTTGCATAGATATTTTGTGTAAGTAAGTTTTTAGATTTAACATTTTCTTTGATTGATACATCTATTTCTTTTATTGTCTTTAATACCAGAGATAATCTCTTCCATATTTTGTATTCTGTTTGTGATGGTTACATCTGTAGTTCCTTTTCATGTATCTAGATTTTATATTTCCATAATTCCCTCAATTTGTGCTTTCTTTTCATTTTCATTTCATTTTCCTGTCTTGAACAATTTCATTCCCTTCATTGTTGTTTTCCATTTATTCCTTTCAACTGTTTTTTGCCTTTCCTCTTGGCTTTTTAAAAGACACTTATTCACTCATTCCCTTCAATTTTTTGTCTTTCCCTCAAATTCTTTTAAGGTGTTTACTTCATTTTTAAGGGTTTTATTATGTTTATAAAGTTGATTTTAAAGTATTTTCCTTGTGCCTCAGCTGTATTTCAATAATCATATCTTGCTTAGTAGCTGGGTCCTTGTTATTACCTTGACTGTTGTTGTGTTTTTATCATGGTATCCAAATATTTAGGTTTGGGGTGATTATATGTTTATGTGCCTATTTCTGGTTTACATTTGTTAGATGGGTGTGCCCCCCCCCGGTTTCTGTTTTCTCTCTGATCTGTATAGTCTGTGGTTGAAAAAATGAATTGGGGGTTGTAATTCTGGTATCTAGCTGGTCCCTGATCAAGCAGGTGGTCTCTTCCTACGTTGAGGGTAGGAGTTGTGGTAGCCTATATGGACACTGATCCTGCATTAAGTCTCTACCCAAGTTGAAGGCTTGAAGTATAGTGGGTGGTGTGGTCTCTGGTCAATCAGGAAGTCTCCACTTGAACTGTGACCTGATCTTATGGCATGATCTGTGTTTGGGTAGTGCGCTTGAGGGTAGGGGTGCTGGAACACAGCAATGAAGTGGGGATTAACAGCCATGGATTGGTTCTGTTGTAAGCTGGTCTTACATGGGCTGGCAGGCATGGGCTGTGATTGAGCATAGGGTGTGTCTACCTAGGGAACCAAGAGAGTATGACAAGTATGTGGGCAGCTGGTCTTTTTTGTCTTTTGGCAGGTATGGTTTGTTGTTAGGCAAAAGGGGTTGCTTGAGGGAACCCAGAATAAGTGCAAGGTCTCCCAGTGGGCATTCTACCAGGTCTTTAGGCAGGAATGGCCTGTGGTACCTCATTATGATGTAATTTATATTTCTAAAGTGGCTAATTTAGTTGAATGTCTTTTTATTAGTTCTTTGAAGTTTCAATTTTGTGTATATACATAAAATATTCCTCATTCATTTACTCATTGATGTATGATTATTTTGATTCTATATCTTGCATTTTCTTAATAATGCTAAAATAAACATAAGAATATGCATAATGATAAAAAATATCCTTTACACATTCGTTTATCTGGGGAGCTGATTATTTGTTATCTTTAGCAGAATCCCAGAACAAATGCCTTTGAGAAGATAGAGGAACAACTGTATAGTGTGAAGAAAACTTAAAGTGTTCAAACTCTAGGGAGATTGCAAATTTTTTAGAGGTTAAAAACAGTTCACCCTATTCCATATTGACAAATTTTAAATCATTTATAACTCTAGGGAGTGTTAGCTAGAAGGTTTAAGAGCGCTTGAAGGATTTCTGATATACTTTACATCTTAGTTTAGTAGCCATATTTTAGCTCTGTTTCCATGGATATATACATTGCTTTATTATTTCAATTTATTTCCAATCAAAAATTTTTAATAGATATCAGGTCAAGTGCCCCTTTCAGGAACTTTCTGAATCACAAGATCTTAATTCCTGTTTTTTTTTTTTTTTCATTTTATGTGTATCAGAATTAAGAGTTTTTTCCCGTTGTTGTTTGTTGTTTTACTTTTTTCATGTATGGATGTGCATCACATCCATGCCTCATGAACACAGAGGTCAGAAGAGAACATCGTATCCCTTGGAATTAGAGTTGTGAGTTGCCATGTTGGTGCTGGGAATGGAACCCATGCCATTTATACAAATAGGTACTCTTAATAAGTGATCCTTCCCTCTAGTCTCTTCTGATATTTAAGTGCCCAATATACTTATGCTCCCGAGCAAATATTATTGATATATACATGCAGTATATTTTTATTAAAACTATATTTGTATAACTCAGAATTTCTACGCTTAAATAGAAGCATTAACTTACAAAGGTATTTACATTTCTCAGAATGTACTGACTAATAGTCACCTGACCCTCTGGAAAGTTCCAGGTAGAGTTCAAATGTGTGTCGTGATCTGTCCGTGCTTGCTAGCCAATACATTTATAGGTCAATATGCTTAGCCAATAAGTTTGAACCTTGCTGATGTAACCTGTGCCCCTAAAAAGTGTGAAAACTGCTTATAATAGCCATTTGGGTTACCTTCTAGTCACTTGCCTCAAGGGACTGATTGAGAGTCAACCCCTGTGCCAGAAAATAAACCTCTTGCTTTTGCATTGATCTGTGTCTCACTCAAGAGCATCTTGAAATAAGTTCCACTGACCAAGGGTTGGGAGGGGGACTAGGGAGAGGTCTTATATTTGGGGGCTCGTCCAGGAGACCCCCAAGTGACCACCAACTGGACTGATGGGAGAGAAAAAGGCAGAGCTCAGCATCAGGCACCTACTCATAAGTGTTGTCTATCTTGCTTTCACTTTTGGCTCATGAGCATGGTGTGTGCTGGAAAGCCTCTGGTCTGGAGTGGTCAACTGTGGTGGGCAGAAGTGCCTTAATGCCATGCCGTGACTGTGGGAAGTCTGGAGGATGCTTCAGACCCCCTGAAGAGAGTCAGGAAGTATGCTCATTTTGGAAATGGCAAGACATAGTATCAGCTGGAGCCAACTGAGTCTCGCTATAACCTGATTTCCGCACTCATGGCAGGGGTGAACTGTCTGTGTGTTGATTGTCTTTCTCTGTGTTCTTGGACTTGCACTGACATTATTTTTGGACATGGGACAGTCTGAATCTACCCCGTTTGGAGTAGAGTGGCCACCCATAGGGACCTTCCATCTGCAATAAAGAGTCTTTAGACCAGGATCCCTTGGGCACCCAGACTAAGTGTCCTATACAGTTATCTGGAAGGACCTAGTGGAGGACTTCCCCTTCTTGGACAAAAGGTCCTGGCATGAAGGAGAAGAACCCCATAGTGACCAACGAGTCTGTAAAGAAGAACATTTCCAGGATCCTTCCATGGTAAAGATGGATCCTCCACATACTTTCCCTCCTACCATGGCCCAGGTTGCCATGGCCCAGTCTTAAGAATCTCCCTTGAGCCCTTGTCTACCATTCCTTACTCCCCTCCCTCCATCCCCAGCAAGAGTGGAGGGTGGGGAGGGACCTTCAGAACTGTAATTGGCCATGGGGATCTGGAGCAAAAGGGCCACTTCACTGGATACAATAGTGGCCCACCCTTTCTGAGCCTATAGGCCCATAGATGGTAGCAATCAGGCCATGCAATATTGGTCTTTCTCAATTGACCAGGCTGTTATTGACAGCGGGTCTCCTCTAACTATACCTGGCTGGAACTTTACTACAGCAGAAAGTAAGGATTACACGAAGGTCTACTACCAGGCTCTGTTGGCAGATCTCAAGAGGGCCACCTGATAACCCAGCAATTTGACCAAAGTATGTGAGGTTAAGCAGGGACCAGCCAAGTCGACCTCAGCCTTTCAAGAGTAGCTCGTGGAGGCATTCTGCCAGTATACACTTTATGACCTTAGCAGTGAGGAGCACAAAGCTACTGTGACTATGGCTTTTATAGACCAGGCTAGTAGAGATATCAGGAAAAAGATTCAGAGGCTAGAGGGACTACAGATAAGTTGATGAGGAATTAGTGCAGATTGCTGAGAAAGTCTACTATAACAGCGAGACAGAGGAGGAGAAGGAACAGAAAAAGAGAAAGGAAGAAGATGAAAGAGATGAAAAATATGTGACAAGAAAGGAATTTACAGAACATCTTGGCTACAGTAGTTAGGGAAGCAGAGAAGAGAGACTCCAACCAAAGTAGACAGAAAAACCCTTGAAAAGGTCCAGTGTGCATATTGAAAGGAGAGGGGCCACTGGCCCCGAGAATGCCCTAACAAATGGAAGCTGGGGGCAGGAAATCCCAGGCCTTGGGAAAAGTGACCCCAAACAGCAAAGATGTTAGCCATGGAGGAAGACAGTGACTAGGAAGGATGGGGTTCAGACCCCCTCCCTGAACCCAGGGCAACTCTGAGAGTGGAGGGGAAACCCACTCAATTCTTGGTTGACACAGGAGCTCAACACTTGGTCCTTCTCCAAGCCAATGCCCAATTTCCAAGAAAAAATATCTTGGTTCCAAGGAGACACTGGCACCAAAATGTATATATGGACTACTCAAGAAGAGTGTACCTAAGGATAGGCCAGATATTCCATTCATTTATGATCATCCCAGACTGTCCCTACCCTCTGTTGGGGTGAGACTTACTCTTCAAGATGGGGGCCCAGATACACTTCCTGTCAGATAGGCCACAAATAACTGGCCAAAAGGAGAGCCCATGGGTGGAGGAAAGACCTTTCTGACTGACACCTGCTGGGAGCCAAGGCTACCTGGTTTACAAGTGGGAATAGTTTTCTGTATCAAGGTCAGAGACAAGCAGGTGCTGCTCTGGTGGATGGCAAAAATGTCATCTGGGCTGAACTTCTACCCACCCCCCAACCCTTGCATATTGGCTGAGAAAGTGGAGCTAATTGCCCTTACCAAAGTCTTGGAACTTGGAGCTGGCAAGAAAATTAACATCTATATGGATAGTAGGTATGCCTTTGCCACAGCCCACGTCCACGAGGCTATATAGCAAGAGAGACAACTGCTCACATCAGAGGGAAAAGAAATAAAAACCAGCAGGAAATCCTGGATTTCTTGGATGCCCTAAATGAAAGTGAAACTGTGAATATTATTCTTTGCCCCATTATTCACACAGAAGGAAGACTCAGTGGCCGGGGCAATAAGCAGGCAGATCAAGTGGCTCAAGAAGTGGCTATGCAGGAGCCTTTCCTGGTTATGGGCCTGCAAGAGATACTGGCCTGGAAATGGGATTTGACTAATGGATGGCCTCATTTAGAATATACAGCAGAAAAAGGTCAAATTGCTAGCCACTTCACCCTTAGAGGGAGGAAAAACAATGGCACCTCAAGAGGAGCTTCCTGTATTCCACAGTGAAGAATCAAAAAACCCACTTGGCCAAATGCACTGATTTAGGGGCTAGGAAGCTTATCCAAGCAGTCGAGGGATCTAAGGTACATGTAACGGACCTTAGGATTTTAGGCAGAGAGTCAGTAGAACAGCGTCAGGTATGCCAGCAAGTGAATGCTCATGCAGCAAAAAGCAAACAGGGCGAGAGACCTAGGGGAAAACAACCTGGGGTATATTGGAAGGATTGATTTCACAGAGGTTAAACCAAGGAAAATATTATTTGCAAATACTCTCTAGTGTTTGTAGATACTTTCTCTGGATGGGTTGAGGCTTTCCCCTCCAAGCAGGAAATAGCTACTGTGGTAGCCAAGAAGATATTAGAAGAAATCTCCCGAGGTTCAGAGTGCCCAAGGTAATTGGATCGGATAACAGTCCTGTTTTTGTTTCTAAGGTAAGTCAAGGATTGGCAGAGATATTGGGGACTAATTGGAAGCTCCATTGTGTGTACAGTCCCCAGAGCTCAAGGCAGGTAGAGAGAATGAACAAAACCCTAAAAGAGACCTTAACTAACTTGTCCTTGGAGACTGGTGATAACTGGTGCTCCTTCCCCTGGTCCTGTTTCGAGCCCAGAACATCCCCTATCATTTTAACCTGACCCCTTTTGAGATCCTGTTTGATTCCCCAACTCCTTTGGTGTCCACTGGGCCATACCTGGAGATATCCCAACTCACTAATAGGAACCTCTTCTTGAGGCTTCAGTCAATAAAACACGGGATTTGGCCCAAACTGTCTACCTTCTATGCTCCAGGAACTCCAGATACCCCTCACCATTTCCAGACTGGGTCTATGTCCGGAGGCACCAGGCACAGTTACTGGAACTTGGTAGAAGGAACTCTTCCTGGTGCTGTTAACTACTCCCAGAGCCCTCAAGGTGGATGGTATTGCGGCCTGGGTGAACGTGCCCCATGTGAAACCCGAAGACGCCAGCTGCCTGCTGGTTGGTACAGAAGAGGGACAATCCACTCAAGCTCAAGATTGCTCTGCCCTGATCATGTCCGTCTACTGGTACCTCTGGATTTCGATTTCTTCGCCCATCCTATGAAGCCTCCATGTGCCCATATGTCAAACCTGGACTACAGTTTCCACTGGAACTGGAGATGAGGTCACCTACCTGACAGCCTCCAAACCCCTCAACATTTGGTAGTCTGATCTTACTTTTGACCTGTGCCAGCTGGCAGGATTTGACTTGTGGTACATCCCATGACAGGAGCGGTGGAGGAAGCAAACTGCCCATATGGGAGAAAGAGGGCTCTGAGCTGGGCCGGGGGATAGGATGTTGTCTTAGGGTTTTATTGCTGTGAACAGACACCATGACCACTGTAAGTTTTTTCAAGGAAAATATTTAATTGGGGCTGGCTTACAGGTTCAGAGGTTCAGTCCATTATCATCAAGGCCAGGAGAATGGCAGCACCACAGAATGCAAGCAGGCATGTTGCAGGAGGATCTGAGTTCTACATCTTCACCCGAAGGAAGCCAGGAATAGACTGAATGTCCTCAGGCAGCTAGGAGGAGGGTCTCCAACCCCACCCCCACAGTGACACATTTCCTCCAACAAGGCCATACCTTCTAATAGTGCCACTCCCTGAGCCAAGCATATGCAAACCATCACAGATGTGCATTCCCTTCATGGAGGTGTCATCTGCGGGAGACCCCCATTTATGTTTGCCCTTGAGGTGGAAGAAGTCAGGCAGAAGTTCCCTGATAAAGGGGTCCAGACCAATTTTATTGTGCCACCTGGGGATTCGAGACTACAGGAGACACCTACTAGAACCCATCCTCCTCTTGGGACTTGATCATTGTAAAAAAAAATTACATGACTGGGGGTGGGGCCCTACCAGGGGGACCGAGGGTATTGGGGGCATCCCCTGCACAAATGCCACCTATAACCCAATAATAATCAGTTCACTCCTTAAGGCTAAGAAGCAACTGGATGGCTAAAGGGAAAAACGTGGGGACTCAGGCTATACAAATTGGGGTATGATGATGGCCAAGGTGAGAGAAGGGCTAGCCAAACAGAAGAAAGAGAACACAGTTAGGACTTGTTCCAGTCTTGGTTTAACTCCTCCACTTAGCTAACCAGCCTCAAATGCACCTTGTTAGGACCCGTAGTTGTTCTCCTGCTATTGTTGACCTTTGAACCCTGTGTAATGAACAAGCTAATAGCCTTGATAAAAGTGAGAATAGGTACAGTACTGCCGATGGCCCTGTGCTAACAATACGATTCCCTGAGGACAGGACCTGAATAATATGAGTTAGTCACTAGAGACCCCTGAGTGTAGCTCCAAGATTGGAGCTTGTACAAAAATAGGGGGAGGGGAGAATGAAGGGTCCTATAATCTTTTGACAGCCTTACACCTACACACCTTGGGTAACGGCTAGGCCAGGTTCCATTCTCTACCCGCAGGAACATTCTTGAGTAATACAAATCTCAGAATGTACTGAGTGATAGTCACCTGACCCTCTAAAAAGCCCCACATAGAATTCAATGCATGCCAAGATCTGACCATGCTTGCTAAGCAATAGATGTAAAGGTCAATGTGCATATCCAATAAGTTTGAATTGTAACCTTGCTGAGGTCACCTGTGTCCCTAGTATAAAAATCTGCTTGTAATAGCCATTTGTGGTCACCTTCTAGTCACTTGGCTGGTGGGACTTATTGAGAGTCGATCCCAGAGCTGGAAAACAAACCTGTTGCTTTTGTGTCGATATGTGTCTCAGTGTCTCACTCGGGGGTGTCTTCGAGTAAGTACCACTGACTGAGGGTTGGGAACTTACAATTCCAAACCTTGATTATACAGTTAACTAATTATTACATAGGGAAGATAGATGTTGCATGTAGTGTTAATAAAACATGCTAAAACCTTTCCCCAGGAGCTGTGACCCTGGAGCTGTTGCCCTCACACTGGCCACTTCTGGCTTCCTTTCTTTCCTCCAGGCTTAGCTCCACCAAGCTAGCTCCCCTCCTCCCCCATACCTTTGCTCCATAAAAGAAAAACACTCAGAGAGCTTTATTACTTTAGAATTTGCCTGCCAGCACAATTGCTGGGCTCAAATACCCCCTACTGACCTCCTTGGCCATTTGCTGGTGACAGAGGTGCTGGTTCTAGCTTTCCTGAGATCTTATATGAATGTGGCATGCCTCTTGTTCCAAAGCCTGGTGGAAAAGTCCACTCTTTCCCCGTGTCTCTTTTTTCCTCCTGGGACATGGAAGTTCCACCTGTCCCTTCCGCCCAGCAAGTGGCTCCCAGCCTCCTTTATTTGACTAAATCAAAAACCGATTAGGGAAACAGACCTCAGTATCAGCACCTCCCCCTACAGAGGCATGAAATCAAGGTTATTACAGTCAGATAACAGTGCAAAGCAAACAATATGTACCATTTAAATAATTCCTTTATTCATAGTTTTGTAAATACAAAGGAATCAGCAATACAAAGTGCATATTTAACATAATATAGTCAATATATAGGAAGTTAATAGCTAATATCAAATTGAAAGGAGAGAAACTGAAAGCATTTTTCCTAAAATCATGGACAAGACAGAGCTGTCCACTCTCTCCCTATATCTTCAATAAATTACATGAAGTTCTAGCTAGCAATAAGACAACTAACAGAGATCAAGGCAATGCAAATTAGAAAGGAAGAAATCAAAGTATCACTATTAGAAGATGACATGATAATATTTAAGTGATCCTAAAATTCTATCAGAGAACTCCTACAGCCGATAAACACATTTATCAAAGTGCCTTGACACAAAAAAATAACTCAAAGAAATTAGTATCCCTCCTGTGTATAAATGATAATAGGCTGAGAAAGAAGTAAAGGAGACAATGCCCTTTACAATAGCCACAATAGCCATATAAAATACCTTGGTGTTACTCCAACCAAACAAGTGAAAGACCTGTATGACAAGAAGTTCAAGTCCCTTAAGAAAGAAATTGAGAATGATATCAGAAGATGGAAAGATCACTCATGCTCATGGATCAGTGGGGTTAACATAGTCCATCTTACCAAAAGCAATCTACAGAGTCAATGCAATTCTCAACAAAATTCCAAAACAATTCTTTACAGATCTTCAAAAAAAAATTCTCAACTCGATATGGAAAAAAACAAAAAAGCAGGCTAGCTAAAACAATCTTGAATAATAGAACTTTTGGACAAATCACTGTCCCTGATCTCAAGCTGTACTTCAGGGTAATAGTAATAAATATTCCATGGTACTGTTATAGAAACAAACAGGTTGATCAATGCAATTGATTCAAAGACCCAGAAATAAACGTACACACCTACAGGCACTTTTTTTGTCAAAGAAGCCAAAACCATAAAAAGGAAAAGAAAATTATCTTCAGCCAGTAGTGCTAGACTAACTGGTTGTCTACACAAAGAAGAATGCAAACCAATGGTCAGGGCTATCGGCAGGGCTACAGAGTGAAAAGCTCCCCCCCATATATGTATATGTGCATATATATAGACATATAATATTGTTATATTTTAATAAAAGTTTTTCATAGTGAATTAAATGTGTGTTCTCAATAATTTGTCAGTCATATAATCTTAAACTGATTCTTCCATCCATTAATATACAAAATTTAATCTTAACTAGACCTTGAGTATGAATAAAATAAAAGATAGGCATGCTACATTTGTCCATAGGTCACACACAGCTCCTTAATTTGAAGATATGAAATTTGTTTAATGAAAGGATAACTACACACCATTAGTCACAAAGATAGTCATTTGTGTCAAAATATTTTCAAGATGCCCTAGACTGTTTATTTTATATTCTTCCTGGTTTCAGTATATTGCTTTGCTTTGGTAAATGATTATTTTTCAGATATCCATTTAATAAGTTTTATTGAGGCTGCTGAGATGTCTCAGAGATGACTGAGTACTCACTACTTTTGCAGAGGATCAACATTCAGTCTCCAGCACCCATATAGTGGCTAAAAACCATCTGTTACTTCAGTTCCAGAGTAATCTAATGCACACTTTTGGCTTCCATAGGTTCTTGTACATATGGTGTACATTGAATCACACACACACACACACACACACACACACAAACACACACACGCACACACACATGCACAATACGTAGGCACATAAATAAAAATGCAAATATATTTTAAAGATGCTTCTTTTTCATATTGAGATATACCTACATATTTCAGGAATGTAATATAGAATTATAAAAAGTATAAGGAATATATATTAATATATGTGTACCAACTCAAAAATCACCTCCTGTAGCGAGGCAAGATGATATACTTGCACATAGGAACCTCTCATACATGTATCCCGAGAGGTTTCATCCAGTAGCAGATGGAAGCAGAAGCACAGCCCCACAAACAAATATCTGGTGGATCTTGGAGAGTCTTGTCAAACAGTGGAGATTAGAACTGAGCAAGTTAGAGTGGTCAAGGACATCAAAAGCAGACCTACGGAGTCAACTAATCTGGGGCCATGAAGGGTTCCAAAGCCTGGGCCACCTACCACAGAGCATGGAGGTGCTGGATCTAGGTGCCCTACATATTTCTAGCAAATGTGTAGCTTGATATTCATATGAGACACCTACAAAGTGGAGTGGAGGCTATCTTACTTTCTGTTCCCTGCCATTGGATCTATGTCTCCCTAGCTGGACGGCATGGTTGGGCTGAAGTGGGAGAAGAGAGAGGCCTGTCATAAAGATATAAAGTAGTTAAAAATAAAATATCAGGAAAAATCACTAGGTAACATGTTTTTTATAAATATCAATTATGGAAAATAACGAATACTTCATGTAATGTGCAAAATTTATCACTAATCTTTTTAGTGTAAAAAATTGCCATCTAATATCAACACTGTTTTTTAAAAATATTGTCATTAAATCATGTTTCAGTCTTGTACTTCAAAAGTAAAGAAATTGCAACATTTGTATTTGAACTCTATTTTAAACACAAATATAAGCCAGAAATTAACTGTATCCTATTAAAAGTATATATAGCTAGCGTTAAAAAATTAAAAAAAAAAACTAGATAATAAACAAAATATTCAATACAACTTATTCAATATGACCAAGAAATGTTTAAAAAATTTATTTATGCTTTTTGAATAAAGGAGCACCTTTAACAGTAGAAGATACTCCTGTGCTTCGAAGTTTAGCATTTTCACGAATAAAATTGTGACGAATTGGGGGCATGCAGTCATATATCTTGTTAGTAGCATCAATTTTGGGTTTTACATGTATCATTGATCTTGGTGATGGAGGTAACCCATTTATTTCATACAACCAATATATTTCATCTGTCTGAAAATTAAGAGAAAGATAGTATAAGAAATATCAAGAGACCTAGAAAAATTAGAGAAACATCATTATTAATAGTTTCTATTTATTATATGTGACATGGAAAAGGCTTGTACTATTAACAACATTTTATGTTCAAGACTTAAAATGATAACAAAATATATTAAAGTCACAATTGTATTTCATAAATTTCAATGAGGACTACAATAATTTTACAATGATTGAGTCAGTATGTTTGCATGCGATTTAAGGACACTGTTCCTGACATTTCTCTAAATAAAGCTAGTAACAAAATAAAAGGCTATTTTACAAAATAAAGACTAAAAGCTTTGCAGTTTTACCTATGATTAAATTTCCCCAAGCCAAATATAAATATGAACAATTACATAATTTCAATACTATTTTGCTGATATAAGTGATCTATATCTTCTATCCAATTTTCTTTTAAAAATAATCAAGACAGGATTCAAAATAGAATAAATTACTACTTTTATTCTTGATTTGTTTAGTATGTCTGTATGTATGCATGCACCACACATGTGCTTGTTCATGCATGCTCATGTACTGTTGTGTGCATGTGGAAGTGTGAGTACAAAGTATGAGAAACAGATTTCACCTATTACCATGTGAGTTCCCAGAAGGCACTGAATGCAAGTCTCTATCAATCTTGGTAGTAAGCACATTTACTCACTAAATCATCTCAATGGGCAGGAATAAATTAATAGGCCAATATCATTAATATCTTATGGAATTAGTATTGATATTTAAAAAGTCAATTAACCATAGTACTTCACTACATTATTTACTAAAAATGGCATTTTGAACAGATGTTATTTTCATATTTTAATGTTGTCATTGTTTTGAAATGAAATCAACCAAAGCTAATGACCTCATGGATGAATGACAGGGGCTGTTAAGGGCAACCGACAAGATAAAAAACAATTGACATTTATCCATTAACACATACGCTCTATGGTCACCCACATTTTCCTGGTGTTTTCATTTGAGTGAATGATGTACTTTCCAATACCTAGTGTTTCAACTCTTTTTAGATTTTCTTCTCCAATAACTCCAGTAGGTGTTTCAATTGTTGTTGGATACTTAACTGTCTCTGAGTCCACTCTTCACTCAATAACAGGAATAATGTCAAGTGGTATATAAAACCCTTATATTCCTGCCCACCTTGGGTATGAAAATTTCAAGGTGATAATTATAATACATTATTTCCCAGATATTCGTCATGTGATTAATTTCCAGTTTCTCACTGTGGTAGATGATTTTATTGATTTCCTTTTCTTCTGTATTTCACATACTGCCTGGCTTCCCTGTACTTATTTCCAAGTATACTGTAAGAAATAGGCTATTTAAGTTTAATTTTTTAAGGATCTGCCTTAAATGAAATAAATATTAAAGAGGATTTAGAATGTCCTTTCTTATTGTTTCATGCTAACGAGATTTCTTTAGAAGTAATATTTAAATGTTTTTCTATTTTATTATATATAATACAATGCAGGAATACATTAGAAATATGAAATGTAGAATAATGCCTCTAATATGAATTTTCATGTTTAGATATTTTGCTATACGTTTTTTAGGAGGTCATAATTAAAGCAAAATAAAATCTTCACAGAACTGCAAATACTTTATTTATAATTTTTGTTAATTCTACACATATTTCTCAAAATTGAAAATAAAGATTCACTAAGTGAATGTTTAAACCTAGATTTCCCAGGTATTTATATAATCTACAAACAGGACAACAAACAACATGAAATTGCATATTTTATTAGATGTAAATTACACATTACATATTCTGCACATATTTGAATTCAAATAGTAAAACTTAAATCAATAAACTAATATCATTTTTTTTCTTTTTGAAATTTAGTCTCACACTGCTGCCTAGGCTAACTTCTAAATTTGAATCCTTTAGCCTTTGCTTCTGAATGATGAGATTACAGATACATCACAGAACTTCTGGCAAAATAATAATTTTTAAACATGTTTCAATGTCAATTTGTCTCCCATATAAATTTCCATTAATATGTCAACAAGGAGGCTTCATTTCTTATGTCCTTTGCTGTGCAAAATCTTCAAACAATGAAAAATAACAATAACTAAATTTTCATTTTCAATATTCATAAAAATAATGACAATTTTTCCACGGATGGCAGTTTTTAATTGTTGTTTAGTTTAAAAGTCTAGGGGTTTCTTTGGAATCAGGAGTTATAGAGCTGAGTTTTTTTGTAAATTGTCGTGATAATATGTATCACTTCAAATAATTTAGAAGTTGTAATTTTATCCCAACATTTCTCATTCTAAAGTATGTATAAAATTCTATAAAGATACTTCTCTTGCTAGATAAATTTTCAAAACTGTATCTATTTTACCTATTAACAAAACAATAACTTTAACAATATAGAAATGGCCTAATTTACGATGCATTGTTTAATTAAAAATGTTTACTTTCTATTTAACGTCAACATTTTGATAATATGCTTTAATTAACATTTTCAAAAGGTTTATTACAAACCTATATAAAGTCTTTGAGTAAGAACGTTTTTTAAAGAAAGTGTTGTGATTATACAAATTGTTTTTATTTTATATTCTTCCATAATTTTTAAACGTGAAATATAAATAATTCCTTAATTTCTCTTAGTTTTAACAAATTATTTTGTTATATTCCATCCTTGAATTATTTGGCTTTGAAAATTAAAAGTTGTGTGCTCTAAAACTTACCTGTATTACAAGTGTTGCTTGATATTTTTTACTGTACATTCGAGGTTTAAATCCTACAACGATGACAATTCCTTTTGTATAAAATGGAGGGAGTTCTCCAGAATGAGGTTTTACAAAAAACTCTCGATCACTACCTGGCAGAAAATGGGCTTCAAATGCCTCATAATACCTAGAAAAAAATCATGAATATAATATATCAAATTGGTCATTACATCATTGAATTTGTGAGAAAATGGTGACTATAATGTAAATTCTGCTTCAATAGACCTATAATTCAAAAGTAATACTGAATGTTTACAAAAATGTGTGCAGTAAAATTTTGAAAATTATTAAATAGTATATGTCCCACATTTTTTTCCTGTTGCTTTGATGAGATATCATGACCAAAATAACTCAGAAAAAAAAGGTTTATTTGGCATACACATTGCAATCATTGTCCATTGTTAAGGCAAGTCAGGGTAGGATCTTAATGAGGAGCAGACAGGAACCAGAGGAACAATACTTACTGGCTTGCTTCCCCTGTCCATACTTAGCTTTCTTATAGATCCAGGACAACTTGCCCAGTGATAAGTCCACCCATATCAGTTGTCACTCAAGGCAATGATTAAAAGTCATGCTCATGGACCAGTGTAGGGTTGGGAATTTCTCAGCTGACATTCTCTATTTAGGTGAATATAGTTTGTGTCAAGTTGACAAAATGTAACTAGCATACTATCATTTATTCTCCCTCATGGTGCCAAAATAAAATCCCGAAGATTTTTTCATGTACATCCTATGTTCATACTATACTATGATACATGTTGTTCCTATAAAAATTGGCAGAATTCAGTATCCCAGAAGAAAACTTGGTCATTTGTAAATAAATTGGTATGCAAAACAACTGGCCACTAAAGCTACTATAAATCCTTTTGACTCTACTGCTGTTCCATTATGCTATTTGCTTATCAGTAGCTCTCTGCTTGCTAAGTACTATAAGATTACAAGAGACTCAATAAATATTTATAGCCATGAAGATAGATTATTAAAGTATGAAGTGAAGTGACAGTCATGTTTCAAGTTACTATTTCATGACATGATCAACTAGAGTTGAGAAAAGAAATGTTGAGATATCTCTTAGTTGAATAAAGCAGGGTAGAAGTACACTGCAAGAAAGTTTTAAGTTCAGAACAGAGATGCATGTAAAAGATCAAACATGGCTTCTAAAAACAGGTAAAATATTGCAACATAGAAAAAGATACAGAGGAGATTTAAGCTGTGATACTGATCCATTCAACAAACATGTATTGAGTATCCTAGTAGAAGATTGAAGAACACTTTTTGTAGGCATGGACGGCCTGTATTTGAATTACAGCTCTATATAGAAGTCCAAGAAGTTTACTTAATTTTTTTGTATCCCAATTTTGGCATGGCTTAAATTAATAAACATTTTAAATATTTTATAAACAGTCCTAGGAAATTATAAGTGATGCAGTAAATAAGCTGAGTAACACAGAGTGTCTGGAAGTATTATAACAGGAAGATGATAGACATCCACAGAAATCCATAAATCTCCCTTCTCCTGAGATACATCAATTTAGAAATATATATGAAAAAATTCTCTTTGTGAGGAACCTAGAAACAAGTTAAGAAGCTGAGCTTACAGGTGGATATGGCCACATTTGGCTACCAAATTCTTTTTAAAAAATTATCTTTTTTGAGGCAGGGTGTCTTGAATGCTGTGCTGGTCCAAAACTCACTATGTAGCAGAGGACTACTTTAAGACTTTAATCCTGCAGTATGTTCAAGTAGAGTGCAGAGATTAAAAGAATGTAATGCGATGCCTAGTTTATGCAGTTTTAGGAATGGTTTCCTGTGTGCTAGGCAAGCTTTCTGTCAACTGAGCTATAATCCCACCCCACAGACATTTCAAAAAAGTGACATAATAAAAAATGAAGTAGATAAACACTATGACAGATGTCTCAGAAATTAACAGAAATACAATAGACTATTACATGTAATCATATTTAAGAAGAGTTGAAAATTATGAAGGAAATCAACAAATTTCTAGAAAAATAATATATATCAATGGACTGCTTCAATATGGCAGTGGTAATACTTTCCTTAGTAATTTAAAAGTTTCCTGTGATGAAAATTCCCCTATCACATATCCTCTTGGATGAATGCTACCTGTCATTCAGTATTAATCCTTGTTTAAACTTACCCCTAAGTAATTTTACTTTATGTTATACTTTATGTTATACCTCCAACTACTTTGAGAGTTTATGTTACACCTCCAAAAATAGGAGAACAAATATATAAAAACAAATAAAAATAAGGATAAATTTTATCTAGAGTTATCAGAAAAAAGATATAACAGGGTAAATTTAAACAAAAGAAAACACATGAAAAACAGTAAAATTATGAGTTAGCTTGTTGAAATTTCAGCTAAGGCAACAGAAGTATAGCCAGATTACCTTAAAAAGGAAGATATTTAAATTAACCAAAACTAAAAGGTAGAATATAAGAGAAACTTTAGAAATAAAAATGTTCACCAGATAGTATTTAGAACAATTATAAGCCTAGACTAAGAGATAACAGGAAAGAAGGTCAAGTATTCAGAAATACATAATCTCTACAACTGACAAATTGAAAATCTAACCAGACTATTACTAACAAGATTATATCCATCAGATTAGTTCATTAATATATGCTACCAGCATTCAAAATATATTTTATTACATGTTATTTTATTTTGTGTGTATCTGTGTGCAGGCACAAGTGTATGAATGTGAGTACATATATGTATATATGTGCATGTTTGTGTACATGTACGTCAAGGTCCATAGGTGGATACCAAATGATATCCTGTGGGAGTCAATATTTTGTTCTACTATGTGGGTCTCAGAGATTGGACTTCTCAGGCTTAGGACCAGGATCTCTTACATGCTGACGCCCCTTGCTAGCCCATCTAACATATTCTTTAAAGTAGATTTAACATAGAATTCTCTCAAACTATTCAACACTGAAGATAAATGAAATGAAAACTTCCCATCTTATGTAATGAGTCCAGTATCGGCTGATTTCATAAGGAGATAATGACTGTATAAAAAGTAAGACTATGGGTGAGTAGTACCTTTGATATCACAGAATCAAACTACTAATAAAAAATAAGTAGCACATTTAAAGGATTATATATGGAAACAAGATGAGCTTTCCTCTGTAAAGAAAAAAATGTAAAAAAATCTACAGAAGGGAGATAGTAGATGTCTATTCATGGACTGCTAGAACCTTCAGGGAATAAGCCTGGGCTAGCTAGAGAACTGCTAGACTAGTAGGTGGGTGATTTTAGTTGTAAAGAAACAAAGAAAGGTGGAAATTAGAACTGGGCAATTCAGAATCTATTCCAGAGTGCTCAATCACAATCACAGGTTAGGGAGAGGCAAGGCCTAAGAAAAAATTTGGTGCTTCCATAACAGAAAGTTAATAATTTTAATGGGAAGAGGATAAGCAAGAAATATGGAGAGGAAGAGAGAAAGCACTCTAGCACATAGCATATGACACTTGCACGAAGCTCAGTATGGAGTGGTCCCAGTGGAAAAAAATATTTCTTGACACTATAGCCTAGTAATGGCCAGAAATCCTTTTATAAATCCAAACTACTTTGAGAGTTGTGTTACACCTGTCCAAATGGCTAAGAATAATAGCAATAGCAATAGCAATAGCAATAGCAATAGCAATAGCAATAGCAATAGCAATAGCATTAGTTAGTACGTGGAACATTCTCATTGCTGGTGGGAGTACAAACCTGTTCAGCCACTGTGGAAATCAATATGGCAGATCTAATTAATAAAACTTGAGGTAAAAAGGTAGACTCTGTAACACATGCCAAATAAATTATAGCATTTATGAAATCTATATTAGAAATCTAAGAGGAAGAGATGATTTTCTAGATACATATATCCTAGCCATAGAAAGTCTTCCCTCTACTCTTCCCAATTCCTCCAAAACTCCCCTCCCCTACAGATCCATTCCTTTGTTGTATCTCATTGGGAAAGAACAAGCTTATAATATATATTATCCAAACATAAAAAATAAAATATAATGAAGTGAAGGAAAAACTTTCATATCAACATTGGACACAGCAACTCGACAGGAAGAAAAGAGTCCCAAGAGCAGACCCAATAGTCAGAGCCCCATTCATTCTCACAGGCAGAAGGCCCATAAAATATTAAGCTCATAACTGTAATATATAAGCAGAGGACTTGATGCCTTATAGGCTCTGTCCTTGAGGCTTCAGTTTCTGTGAGCTCATATGCATCTTAGTTGAGTCAAAGGGCTTTGTTTTCCTGTTGTCCTCCATCCCCTCTGGAACTTAAAATCTTTTATTTTTTGAAATAGACCTACCTAAAGACCCAGAAATACCACTCTTGGGAATATACCCAAAAGATCCACCACCATGCCACAGAGGAACAGGAATGTGTTCAACTATGTTCATAGCGACCTTATTTGTGATAGCCAGAAACTGGAAACAGTCCAGATGTCCAACAATAGAAGAATGGATTCAGAAAATGTGGTTCATTTACACAATGGAATACTACTCAGCTATTAAGAATAAGGACATCCTGAGTTTTGCAGGCAAATAGATGGAACTAGAAAATACCATTATAACTCAGACCCAAAAGGACATGCACAGTACATTTTCACTAATTAGTGGATATTCGCCCACAATAAAAAAACGAAAAAACAAAAACAAAAACAAAAACAAAACAAAAGCAGGACAGATACAGTCCACAGAACTCAGAAAGATCAACAAGCAGAAGGGCCCAACTGAGTTAGTTCCACTTGGAAGGGAGATAAAGCAACAACAAAGGAAGAGGAAGGGAGGGACAGGGTAGGGAAAAGGGATAAGAGTGAGGGTAGAGAGGAATATGATCTGGTATTGGGTCCAACTGAAGCCCTGAACCCAGCAGAAAGATTGAAACAGGTGACTTTGGGATGAAGGAGGTTGGGAGGACCTTCTAGAATGTACCAGAGACCTGGGAAGTGAGAGATTCTTAGGACTCAAAGAGGGGGGATCCTATATTAAATGGCCTGCAGTGGGGAGAGAGAACATATTGAACAAACTTCCAGCAGAAAGACAGAGCATCAGGTGAGGGATGGGGTTGCTATTCCACAGTCAAAACTGATCCATAAATGTTTCTTTCTGAAAGAACTCTAGGGATGGAAATGGAGAAGAGCCTGAGGGAAAGAAGGTCCAGTGACAGGCCTAAAGTGGGATCCAGCTCAAGGGGAGACCCCAAGACCTGACACCATTACTGAGGCTATGGGGCATTCACAAAAAGGGACCTACCATGACTGCTCTCCAAAATACCCAAAAAGCAGCTGAAAGAGAGAGATGCAGATATGTGCACCCAACCAATGAACAGAAGCTGCTGACCCCTGTGGTTGAATTAGGGAAAAGCTGAAGGAAGATGAAGAAGGCAGCCCTGTAGGAAGACCAGCAGTCTCAAGTAACCTGGACCCCTAAGATCTCTTACACACTGGACCACCAACTGAGATACACCAGCTGAGATGAGTCCTCAAACACATATACAGAAGAGGACTCCAGAGTCTTGGTTCAGCCAGAGAAAATGCACCTAACCCACAAGAGACTGTAGGTGCCAGGAAGTTTAGAAGACTGGTGAGATGGGTAGGGTGGGAATATCTTTGTGGAGACTGGGGAGGGGTATGAGATGTGGAACAGTCAGGGGATGGACCAGAAGGGAATAAAATCTGGAGTGCAAAAATAAATGAACAACAATAAATACTTTGTCAACTGTTTTTAATGATTTACCTCTGTTTCATTGGTTTTTTGCATTCCTTTCATTTCCATTTTAATTCCTGTGATGATATCTATTATTTATTTACTTATTTATAGAATTTTATGAATTTTTAGTGCTACTGTAAATGAGATTAGTTCCCTAAATATTTCTCACCATCGTTTGTTGTTAGTATACAGAAAAGTTGCTATATTTATATTGGTTTTGTATTCTCTTACTCTGCTAAAAGTATTTGTCAATTATTACAGTTTTATATTTCATTGTTTAAGTCTTCCCATGTGTAAGAACTGTCTCTAAACAGGAATAGATCAATTTTTCCTATTTGCTTTTATTTTATCTTTTTGTCTTATTCAAGAAATACATCAAAGAATACATTCAATAAGAATGGAGAAGGAGGGTATACTTAACCCATGGTATTAGTGCAAATATTTTTGGGTCTTTCCCATTTTGTATAATGTTGACAGTAGTTATGCCATATATAGTCTCTTGTGTGCTGATGTTTATTTTTAGGTCTTTTGTGAGGGTGGCCTGTTTCAGACTTTATCTAAGCTATTTTTGTATCTAAGACATTTTCATAATCTTTCTGCCCTTAGTATATTAATTTGATGTACTGCATTTATAGATTTGCATATCTTGAGCTATGCTTTCATCCTATAATAAATCACAGTGTTTCAGCAGATGAGCTTTTTGATGTGTACTTAAATTTGCTTTGGAAATATATTGATATATTTTTCATCTAAGTTCTTTCTTGTGTTCCTATCAGACTTCACAAAAAAAAAAAAAAAAAAAGATGATAGAGTTTTCTCCTTTTCATTTTAAGGAATGTTTTGAAGCACATCCATGTCACTTATTTAATGGTGTGATGGAATTCAGCAGTGCAAAGTATAACTAATGGTCTATTTACTCAAAAGTGAGTTGTATAGAGAATGTTAAAACAAAAGCATAAAGCAAAAAGGTTTAGAATACAGTACAACACTAGACATTAGATCAGATCAATGCTATGGAACAGAAAGGGAATAGGTATTTAAAGAAAATGGATATATCAGGTGGCCTGGCCAGACCAACGATGGGAATACACTTTAAAGGATGGACCTGGTCATGCTGTGAAATACTACAAAGTGAAAACACGAGTAGTAGCAATCAGGCAGAACAACAAGGCTCTGTAAGAATCAAGGCAAAAAGATTAGGGGATAGATAAAGCACTAGTAGTAATGGTGAAAAAAAACTGGGTTATGCTTATATTTCATAGACTGTGCGACCATTTTTTCCAATGAGTCATAAGTGATAGGAAGCAAAAAAAGAGAAACATAAATTTGTTGCATTCTCTGAGGCATGTGTAAAACTAGAATTATCCTTCACTTAAAAAGAAGTCTGTAAAGAGACCTTCTTTGCAAGAGAAATAATTTATATTTTGAAATTTCATGTTAACAATTAGCATTATATATGTCTATTTGTAACAGAAAATTGATGTGTGTGTGTGTGTGTGTGTGTGTGTGTGTGTGTGTGTGTGTGTGTGTGTGTGTGTGTGTGTGTGTGTGTGTTTGATGTTGGGGAAAAGGTCAGGAATTGAAACATATTTGTATTCTTCAAAGGTTAGATGACAAGGATAGAGCACATTTATAAATTATCTAGGAAAGGAAGATAGACAAAAGGGGAGAAATCAGGTTCTGGGAAACAGCAATGTTTAAAGGATAGGTAAACAAGAAGGAGCAAATAAAGAAATAGCCAGTAATACAGAAGCAAATACAAGAATATGTGATCCTTTCAGGTTGATGTTTGAACAGTGGTTTGAGATGGACATAGGGCAATAGATATAAGCAAAAATTAATTTCTTGATTTAGAAAATTGTGAGCAGTGTTTAACAATGATGGCAGTGTGTACTTTAACTGAGGAGCTACTGGAAGCATCAGGAAACACACAAGATTTACTACATGAAACAACAGAGTAGATACTGATCGGGTATTCTACAAAGTATTTTATTCTCCTCTGTCTCTGTTTCGCTCTCTCTTATTCATCTCTCTCTTTGTCTCTCTGCCTCTGTCTCTCTGTCTCTCTGCCTCTGTCTCTCTGTCTCTCTGTCTCTGTCTGTCTGTCTGTCTGTCTCTCTCTCTCTGTCTCTCTCTCTCTCTCTCTCTGTGTGTGTGTGTGTGTGTGTGTGTGTGTGTGTGTGTGTGTGTGTCTGTGGGTGTACAGATCAAATCTGTAGCCTATAGATCAGGCTCACCTTAAACTCAGAGTTATACCTACCTCTGCCTCCTGAATGCCGAGATTCAAGTCATGTGCCACCCCTCCTGGTCTACAATATATTTCATAATTATAACAACAAAGAATAGTGAAATATACACTGCTGACCTGACCATCAATAATAGGATTTAGAGGAACAGGAAAAATGACATGTAGAAGTGACAACAGTGAGAAATCATTTCATATAGTACCCAAGCAGCATGCATGTCTTTTTCCAATACCTCTCAAGGAATATGATTGCTACTGGATCACACATAAAATCTTTTCTTGTTCTGTTAGCAATGGCTTAATTATGCAACTTGTTCAAACCTAAGTTCTAAATATATCTTCAATAAGATTATCACTACCTAGTCCCAACTGTCCATTTTTCAGATTATTTGACTTTCGGAAGGTTTGTAAGTGCTTTAAGTACTTTATTGACTTACGTTTTTATTCATGAATACCTGTGTCTAAGCATTTATTGAGAGGCACAACTGACGAAACAAAATGAACGTACAGATCCTCTGTTTCAATACTTGATTTAGTATTGAATTTTTAGTATTGAGTTTAGTGTGTGGTACAGTCCTGTAATCTTAACTATTAGGCAGCCTGATGTAAAAGGATTGCAAGCTCAAAGCTTGACTATATAACAGCAAAACTGTCTCAAATCACATTACAAAAGGATCCAGGGATATATTTCAGAGGCATAGTACTTGACTATTATGTCTGAGGCATAAGGTTCAGTTTCTATCTGTGAGAAAAAAGTCCTGTTCGTGTATATGGCATTTCTTGGTGATACTTATTTTGCTTACACTCAACAAAGCTAATGTTGGCAATGTTTCAAAAATAACAGAAGTGTTTAGTAATTTTCTAAGAGATTTAGTACTTAAATTATATCTGAAACATTTACGATGTATTCTATGCTACTACAATTGGGAATTGCCCAAATCAGAGGTTTGTATAACATCAAAGAGAAGAACATGAAAAAGTATTATTTCTCTGTTGGAATGTGGCCAGAAAGTAGTTGGCAGGAACTGAGGCATGTTAGTTAAAGAGGCACCCTAGTTATTGAGCACTTCCAAATCTGGTAACTTATAATTCAATATAAAATATTGAAAAAATATAAATATGTATGTGTTTTTGTGTATAGGTACATATGTATTTATGTAAATTAGGTAGTGATACAAAATTTGTAGTATCATTAGCATTGAATAATCTTATATATTATAAATAGTTAATAGGTATGTAATACATATGTAGTATTGATGTTACTGTGGTTTTAGGGAAAACAGTTTAATGAGACTACACTGATCAAGAATAGTCACTTAAGTACATTTCCATTTTCTTATATTTATATAGTGTTACTATTTATTGGAAATAAATTATTTATTTTCCTTCATAATAATACCATTAACTGTATGTGGGGAAATATCTTTTTCCATGTATGTCTTAAAGGAATGCAGATGTCCATTCTTGGCAGACAATAATTGTATTCAGAAAGCTGAAATATTTTCTCAGATAAATAATGACACTAAAGCAGAGAGGAGATCTATATGATTTCCAAAGGGGGAAATTGCCATCAAATTGTAGTGGTCTTTTAAGATTTTAAAATATGTTTTGTTCCCCATCTGGAACATTTGAAAGCAATTCATCTGGGTCAGTAAGAAATCTTTGATAAAACAGCTTACAAAACCATTTCATCAGATTTTCTTCATGCATCAGCATTTTCTAAGTGTCTCAATATGTATCCCAGGTTGGCTGCATTCTCTATGTACTTTTTCAAGATGACCTCAAAGAGAATAAAATCTCTACTTTAGAAGATACAATTATGGAATTTTGGATTTGTTTGGGATTCTATATAGTTAATTCAGTAAGAGAATTCAAGAGCCTGTTTCCTTTTCACAGTTTGAATGAATTTGTCAAATACTATTTGATGTACAAGAACTCCTGATAAACACATTTATCCCTATGAAAATGCTTACTGAAATCTACTGAAGTAATTCTATTCACAGTTCTCTTTTTCCTGAGAATTCTCTTAAACACATTGCAATATTATATAGTAGATGAAGTGACAAATATTCTGATTTTGAACAAAATGTTTAAAATAATGTCAGTAATAAAATTCTACTCAGAATTATTTGATTATAATTAAGTAGATTTTTTTCTTTTCGTTTCTTTCAGTACGGTTTTTAAAGGAAACCATATAGCTATCTCTTTTCCCACTATTAAATAAATTCACAAAAATTGTGTTAGAGAAGGAATCATATGCCCTTTATTACATGGTAGGAGTCCAAAAAGTAGAAGAAAAGAACTTTCAAGACATTTTAAAAATTAAGATACCACAGAAACAGAATGAATGGCAACTTGAGAAAGTAGATTTTGTAACTGCTCCATTCTTCTCAAAAGTCCTAGTGAAATTAAAAATATTACTGTTTAAAGGGAACCAAGAATGTGAGAATTGAACTAATTTCTTTTTCTTTGAAGACAAGCTATGCATAAAATCTTGACCTTTTATCATAGGAAATAGTATGTTAAATATACATATCTGTAAAACAAATTGTATAGTTAGAGTTGACTAAAATTAGGATTTTTCATAAAACAATGTGAGAAGAAATAATAATGCATTTGGCATAAACTGGATATTCAGCAGAGGATAATATGCTCATGCCCCCTCTTTGTGACTGTATAGTGCTTGGTTTCTATTTCCAATGAATTAAGTGAAGAAAGTTTCTAATTAAATTGAGAAAAATTAGGCTAATGAAAATAAATTAATCATGATGAGATATTCATACAGAGTTTTCTTCGGTGTCATACAAAATTCTGAGGTTTCCTTTTATTGTTTGTTTCTTTAATGATAACGTTATTTAATTGCATCTATCAACAGCAATCATAAATTAGCTAATAAGGCGATCTTGTCTTATTTTCTATTCAAATTATTTTGCTCATATGTTTTTCATTAGAATGAGTTTAAAGGATACTACAGAGTGGTTGATTATAAGTATAATATAGAGCTGGCAAAATGTCTCAGTACCTAAGGGTGCTTGTCACCAAAACTTGACATCTTGTGTTTAATCCTTAGAACTCACATGATGGGAAGGAAGAAAAAAGCTAGTTGTCTTCTAAGCTCTGAATACACTCTGTGACAAATACGCATGCACACACACAAACACAAACACATATACATAATAAATACATGTAAAATTTTAAAGGACAGAATATAATAAAATGATTGTTAGGAACTCTATGAATTATTTCCAAACAATAAAATAAAGATAATTGAATGTTTCTAGAAGTTGTAACCTAGGTTCTCATCTATATTTCATCTGTACAGTATTCACACATACAGCTTGTGATATAGATCATTTAAAGCACCTCTACTGTAATAGAAAATGAAGAAAGTCCATTTGCCACATAGGTCATTTAGTTATGGAGGAATGTGAGAAGATATTGATTTCTAGCCCATGATACAGCTTTGTCAGTAAACAAGGATGCTTTTAATATAAGCAATCTACCCCAAAAATACAATCTGATTTTTTTCGTCCTGATTGCAAAGGAACTATATTAAGCCTTATTAAAGTAGGAATATTATACATGCTAGTGAGATTTTTTTAAATTGCTGAAAGAGTAGAATTCTAATCATACTGTAACTTTTTTTTTTTCGGAGCTGGGAACCGAACCCAGGGCCTTGCGCTCGTTAGGCAAGCGCTCTACCACTGAGCTAAATCGCCAACCCCATAACTATTTTATCTGAATAGTTTATTCACTGAATATTTCAAAATGAGTCAGATTCTAAATATACTATTGTAATAGTTCTGTGTAATATATAATCATATAAATTGTTACATCATTTAAACAACCATATTACTCATCTTCCAATGTTTTTGAAAGTGTTTGAAAAGAAGAGCAAAGTAGAACAAAGCAGAGCAACATATATACATGAAAATTCCATAATGAATCCCCTTACATTGGATGGTAACTTAAAAAAATAAGTCTGAGGGGGCTAAAATGTAAGGTGAAACTTTTTCTGAGTAAGACAGTAGTTAAAAAGGTTTAATGAAATTCTTGAATAAAATGGCAAATAATTATATCAGTTAGTGTTCTTTAGAAATCTAACAAATACATCTAGTTAATTCTTTGCCTCCCAGGGTATTTCAAAGTAAATCCATGTTTAATAACTACCATGGAAATAGCTGATTCGCTTTTGACTTAATAAGTCAAAACCCAAAGTACTTGGAGATCTTTCTCCTTACAGAATATATTTAGTAAACATCCTTAACATCCCAGACACTGAATAAGAGAATCTGACTGCTTTTCCTCATGGAATTTGGCCTTACAGTAACAACATATATAACAGACATTGCATGGCACAATACATCACAATCAGTTTTCTGAAAGCTAAAATGGGATAAAACATCTTTAAAGAGACTATGGAAAAATGAAATGTTGCTCTTAGGGGACCACATCAAATAGCAATTTCCTTCACAGAAGCCACTAAATCTAGACAGAAGTGCTGAAAGAAAAAGACCTCTGAACCACGAATCCTGTATTCAGCAAATGTATCCTTTGTTATTGAAGGAAACAAAAAATTCTCATCCTAACAAAAGCTCTGAGAACGTTTCACCAGAAGGTTATTCCTTAAGAAGTGCTAAGGAATACTCTTTGGACAAAAATAAATATAACAGTGGCTTATAACATCAGGAAGAAAGACAAGCAAAAGAATGAGGAGAAATTAAGGCTAGGCACAATAGACTATCATCCTCATAAATCCTTTAAAATTTCTTGGAAATGTATATATTTTCAGTATAAATACAGAGGAAGAAAAAATATAGGAGAAGCAGAAATGAAATAGAAAGCTAGATCTTCAACTGTATCTAGTAAAGCTGAGACTTCTGTCAGTTTATAGAACTGGATGTAGTTAAGCTTAGTGGTACAGTATGCAAAGAATTGCAAAGCCCTGAAAAATCAATAAAAGAAGAGCCAGTGAAAAGCAAGTTAGTAAGAGAAGTGAAAAGAAAAAGTACTATCATCAAACAATTGGCTCTAATAGATACTTGTAGACCTCCAGGTTCTTCTATTTTATTGATTTTTATTTTGCACATGAATATTTCAGCTACAAGTAACAAAAACTGTGAAAAATTAAATTTATAAAGGATTTTTTTCAGATTTCAAAAGAATCAAAGAAAAATAGTCTAGAAATTTTTCATGTTTTGTCCACCTTAAATTTCATTTTACATTTCAGTAATAATTATATTCATAATACCAGTTACCTACATCTTCTTGATAGTTAATACCTTGTCTGACTTGTTAGTCGAAATTCCGTGACAGATGTCTTGAATAAACCTATTCCCTGGATGTTAATGACATCCTCCACTTCGGGCTCAGTAGCAATCAATGTTATAGGAAACTTCCAGATTCCATCTGTTATGCACTCAACTTTCAATGTGATATGAGCCCTTGAATACAAAAATATTTTTTTAAAAATGCAACAGGAAGAAAAGTGATTAAATATATCAATTAAATATCTATAGTTAAAATGAAAGTATCTCTTTGGCTCACAAAAAAGGGAGACATTTTACTTTTAAGAATCTAGATGATTGTTGTTTGTGTTTTAGGAATAATTTTTTATTTCAGAATTTGCAATATCATAGTATCATTTGAGATAATTATTTGATGGGTCTTCTTATATACTCTGTAGTTAGCTCTGAAAACTCAGAATTGAACATCTGGGTCTGGAGAGATTGCTCAGTGGTTAAGAGCATTGGCTGCTATTTAGGAGGTCCTCCAGAGGTCCTGAGTTTAATTCCCAGCAACCACATGGTGGCTTATAACCAACCATCTGTAATGAGGTCCAATGTCCTCTTCTGGTGGTCCGAAGACAGCCACAGGGTACTCATATACATAAAATAAATAAATCTTTAGAAAAACCAAACTCAGAATTGTTGAAAAATTGACTGCACAACATTTTCTGTAACCAACGTAAACTAACAGTGTACTTAGTAAGTTATGGTATTATTTTGGAAAATGGGTCCAATGAACTATTGATTTTTTTCATTAGAATTCTTTTCACAGCTTACTAGCTAGAGATCATATACCTATAAATGTTTTTGCATAAAATCAATAAAATAATTTAATCACAATTTTCTGACCAGCATTAAAAATAGATTGAAAGAGTAATAATACTATATTTAAAAGAGAAGGTAATTATGTTTACCTGAATGGTTTCCTTGGTGTAAAAACCAGATTGAAAACCAATGAAATTAATTCACTTTTTACATCAAAATGTTTTCTGAATAAATATAAAGTTACAGTGGACTCCAGGCTAGACTTCGTTTCTTCAGATTCAAATTCTATTTCATACTCAAATTCACGTCTTTTAGGAGTTACTGGGAAAATGACAATGAAAGTATGTTTCAGTTTAGCTCATTATATATAAACTGAACATCAATTTATAGGTTGACATTTCTCAACATATTTTTAGATAAAGAGTAAAAGGAAATTTTATCCACATTTATTTTAATGTTTACTACAGTACCAGGTATATAATACTATGAATAATTTTGCTAAAGTGAAATACATGAATAAATATTAAAATATAGAATATAATTTTTACTTTTTGGACAGTTTTTCTTTTATTGGATTTTTAATTTACATTTCAAATGTTATCCCCTTTCCTGGTTTCCCCTCCAGAAACCCGCTATCTACCCTTGCTTCTGTGACAGTGCTTCCCCACCTACACACCCATTCCCTCCCACCTCCCTGTCCTGACATTCCCCTACACTGGGACATCTAGCCTTGACAGAACCAAGGGCCTCCTCTTCTCTCACTGATGCCAGACAAGGCCATCCTCTGCTACTTTTGTGGCTGGAGCTATAAGTCTATCCCAGTGTAACCTTGGGATGTTGGTTTAGTCCCTGGAAGCTTAGTGGGGAGGGGATCTGGTTGGTTGATATTGTTGTTCTTCTTATGGGGTTGCAAAGGAGAGGTATAGCTGTGTCCTCAGGTAGTACTATGTTCAATTTTTGAAGAAATGCCAGACTGATTACTAGAGTTGTTATACCAGGTTGCAATCCCATCAAAAACGGAGGATTGTTCCTTTCTTCAGTCCTTTCTCTAACTCTTGCAAATCAAAACAACCCTGAGATTCCACCAGTCAGAATGGCTAAAATCAAAAACTCAGGTGACAATAGAAGCTGGGCAGGATATGGAGATCAAGTTGGTTACATTTCATGGATACTGGGATGGTTCAACATAGGAAAATCCATCAAGATAATTCATTAAATGAACAAATTGAAAGAAAAAATCACATGTTCATCTCATTAGATGCTGAAAAAGCTGTTGACAAAATCCAACACCCCTTCATTTTAAAAGTCTTAGAGAGTCCTGGGATTCAAGGCAGATATCCAAACATAATAAAAACACTATTCAGCAAGCCAATACCCAATATCAAATTGAATGAGAAAATCTTGTAGCAATCCCACTAAAATCAGGGACAGAAGATAGAGCAGAGACTAAAGAAATGGTTAACTAGTGACTGGCCCAACTTGAAACATATCCTATGGGCAAGCACCAATCCCTGACATTCTTAATGATACTTGCAGACAGGAGTCTAGCATAAGTGTCCTCTGAGAGGCTCCAAACAGCAGCTGACTAAAATAGATGCAGATAGAGCAGCATATTGGATGGAGGTTGAGGGCTCTTATTGAAGAGTTGGGGAAAGCACTGAAGGGCCTGAAGGGGATGGGGACCCCATGGGACAACTCACAGAATAAACTAACCTGTATCTATGGGAACTCTCAGAAACTGAGCCACTAACTGAAGTTCTGCTTCTCTACTCTGTAGGACACTGTGCGTACACATGGTGCATACAAATTCATGTGTGCAAAACACTCATATACATAAAATTTAAAAAGTCTTTTGAGAGAAACAAAAAGATACACAAGTGTAATGAATAATTACGCAGTAAAAACTAGTCTCAGAATAATGGCCGTAGTTGGAAAGTCAATAATTTCCAAAGAAGCACAAACAATGCATAGAGCAAGGACAATAATTTTAGAGTATATCCTAAGCATGAAGAGTAAACTGTAACGTACAAAAGCAGCCTTACGAAATATAGAATTCTAAGTACTTGAATTACCACTTGGATGGGTAATGCCAACTGTTAAAATAACATAGGTGAGTCATCACTGTGCATAACATATATATGGAAGTTCCATAATGAGAATTACTATTTTATACATTAATATGTACTAATAAAAATTAAATAATTGACACTACTACTTAATTTGTGAATAAATCCAATATTTAAACCAATTTTTAATCCCTTGGTCACAGAATTTCTAGCTTGGTAATTAGAGTCTGAACATAATTTCTGGCAGACAATTCGTATTGCAGATGAATGATAAAAGTGTAAAAATCATTTAAAAGTGTGAAAAAGGTGTCAGTGGAAACATCAGCGTGGTCCTTTCCTTTCATTCTCATGTTATAATGGTTAATTGTTTGATTGGACTGAGTGGAGGTAAAACATATCATGAGGAAGGGAGTTATTTTTCCTCCCATCAATTTTATGTAGATAGGCATATTAAGTCAAATGAATTTAAAATATTAGAATAAAAGTTATAATCAGTTATTCTTTACTGCTATCAGGATTTACATTGGGAGAATCAAACAGCTTGTCTGATTATTGAGTCTGAGTAGAAGAAAGAAATATGAGCAGAGAGCCAGCCATTTGTTTTCTTAATGTTTGAATCCAAGGTTCAGGCTTTCTTTTCCTTCCTCATGTGTAGATCATAAATTTTGATAGTCTGAAAATGGCTAATGTTCTACCAATGAACTCAGTTATTGTAGAAGGCACTACCAAACCCTAAAGATTTTATGGACTCAATTCACTTTCCAATTCACCTTTACAGTTAATGAGGCTAACATGTGGATTTCCATCTAAATCTTAGCTACTGGCAATAATGTTATGATTTTAATTATTTTAGAATTGTATCCAGTGGAACTGTGGAATAAAAGCACAGTCCTGTTTCACATTATGAGGTGACTCTGTGCTAAGATTCAGAATGGCTGATTTCTTTTGTTTTCCTATCAAGAGCCTGGAAGGCTTAATGTTTCCTCACATTCTTCTCACTTCTTAAAATGATGTGTAGGGAAGTAAGTGTGATGCTACACCTTTTTGAGGTTTGACCAGTATTTCCCTTGCAATAAGTAGCAGTGGATACATTTTCATATGGTTATTAACTATTTCTGTATATTTTATGGAGAAAAGTTTATTTACCTTCTTTAGCCTGTTTTTCAATTAGGATATTACATATTTTGAATAAATGTAGGCATTCCTTATATATTTTGGAGCCTATTCCCTCATCAGATATACAGTGTGTAAATATTTCCTCCCTTTTCATAGCTTTCATTTTCTACCTATTGAATATGTAGTTTTGCTATGATTACAACTTACATGAGGTTAGGTGTGGAATCATTTTGGCTTCAGATTTTGGACTTTGAAATCTAAAATGCTCTATTCAAAACACATGTGAATTATTTTAATTTATATATAAAATATAAATCACAAATGAAATATGTACAGTACAATTTATCATTTAGAAATTGATTTAAATATTACATTTAATTCATATAACTTTTCTACTTTTTAAAGTAAGCAACACTCATTCAAATTTGTTTATAAATATAATATGACTTTAGTAAACATTCTTGAATCTAGAAGGGACTCAGTGTTTAGCTCAATGGCAGAGTATTTGCATAACATGTATGAAATCCTGGGCTAAAGTTCAAAACCAAACACCAAAAAATGAGGGAAATAGGGAAAGATGTTAAAGTTGAGTTCTGCTGGAAACTAGACTGAAATATATGGTAACTATAACTACTATCACGACTGAGAAAACTGCTATGTAAAGATAGCGAATTTACAGCATTCTTAAATACTAACTTGAATGTTATATTGTAAATGAAAAGTAAATGGATCTTAATTACTTAGCAATTAGTAACCCACATTTTCAGTAAATGAACTTTTATTTACTGTAATTAATTCCCAGTTATGAATATAATTCTCTTACCATCAACGTCTTCATAAATACTGTTAGATGAATTCCTTTTTGGAAAAACTAAAAATTCTGTCAAGTCAGGTGATGGACGTGGACCAAAAAAACTACCAACCATTGTGACTTCCACTTTCTCTTCTGTTCGTTTGTTGGCCTGACATCTTATGACAACTGTAAGAGAAACATATTTTTCAGTTAATTCTACTATTAGATACAATTGTTTTTACTTAGATAAAATAATTTTTTACAAAACTAAAACTTGATTGAACATAATTAAATTAGCATTTCATGTGACACAAACAGCTATATATTATATATAAACATGAATATTAAATAGTAGATAAAATAGTATCCTAAATTCAAAGTCAAATATGATATAAACATATACATATATATATACACACACATATATGTATATGTTTATATGTGTATATATGTATATATATATGTGTGTGTATATATACCATCATTAGGGACCATATTTGGATGTAAAAATTTGTTTCAGGGACTGATGCAGTCATACTACTATCTCAAGTAGCAACTCAGAACACATGAACTACTTTTTTTTTTTATTATTATTATTAACTTGAGTATTTCTTATATACATTTCGAGTGTTATTCCCTTTCCCGGTTTCCGGGCAAACATCCCCCTCCCCCTCCCTTCCTTATGGGTGTTCCCCTCCCAACCCTCCCCCATTGCTGCCCTCTCCCCAACAGTCTAGTTCACTAGTTTTAAACATCTGTATATTTACTGTGGTAATCTCAGATCTATTTAAATAATAATAGGAAAGTATATGCCTTGAGATAATTAAAATCAAAGTTCAATAATTCTGAGCTTGTAATAATATTTAAAAGTATCTATTTGTCTTTTTACATGCACTTTAAAATTCATACATGCAATGATTTTTTTTAATTTCAAATCTATAAAATCTATCCTGTTAGTGGTTATATATAAGACTACAATGACTTAACATTAACCTAAAATGTGATATGTGAATGTTTATTTATAGCATTAAAGATCTCTATATAGTAGTTACAAATGTACTACATGCTAATATTTACCCCATCAAGTGTAAACATTTTCAATATATTAGAATCAAATGTTTGTATTTATAATTACGGATTACATAACAACAACTAGTATGGGACAGTAGGTTTATAATACTCTTAAACAATATATATGGGAGTACAAATACAGATAAATATCTTCCCAAAATTTACTACACACAGTTTACATAGTGAATATAAATGAAAAATTAGGCCCTCTGGGACCAGACACTTCCAGGTTCTAGTGGCGCCTGAACCTCACTGATCCCAGCCCACAGCTCTCTGCTCCCAAATCCCGTGACAGGGAGAGCTAGACCTTCAGAGGGGCAGACACACCTGGGAAACCAGAGGAGACTACTCTCTGCCCACATTTCTGACGCTAGAGGAAAACACCTAGCACCATCAGGCCAGAAGGAGGGGCAGGCCCTTCTGGTTACTGCACTCACAGAGAGCTAAATCCCAGCCCTGAGGAGTGACTTCAGGCCCGAGACCAGAGGTAAGACCAACTTTTCTGTTCCAAGTGACCTGCCTGGTGGACTCAGGACACACACCTCAGGAACAGCTGAAAGCCAGTAGACAGGAACGACTACACTCCTGAAAGAAGAAGACTCTGCTCCCATAAGTGGCTGAAAGAAAACAGGAAAACAGGTATACAGCACTCTTGATACACAGACCTAAAGGAGAGTCAAGTAACTGCTAGAAATAGCAGAACAAGGTAACACCAGAGAAAACATGATGGGGAGAGGCAAGTGAAGGAACCCAAGCAACAGGAACAAAGACTATATCACATCATCGGAGCCCAATTCTCCTACCAAAGAAAACACTGAATATCCAAACACACCAGAAAAGCAAGGTCTAGATTGAAAATCAAACTTGATCAAGATGACAGAAGACTTTAAGAAAGACATAAAGAACTCCCTTAGAGAAATGCAGGAAAATACATGTAAACAAATAGAAGACCTTAGAGAGGAAACGCAAAAGCCCCTGAAAGACTTACAGGAAACCACAATCAAACCGGTAAAGGAATTGAAAATGGAAAGAGAAACAATAAAGAAATCACAAAGGGAGACAATCCTGGATATAGAAAACCAAAGGAAGAGACAAGGAGCCTCAGATACATGCATCACCAACAGAATACAAGAGATAGAAGAGGGAATCTCAGGAGCAGAAGATTCCATAGAAATCATTGACACAACTGTCAAAGATAATGTAAAACGAAAAAAGCTACTGGCCCAAAACATACAGGAAATCCAGGACACAATGGGAAGATCAAACCTAAGGATAATAGGTATAGGAGAGAGTGAAGACTCCCAACTCAAAAGACCAGGAAATATCTTCAACAAAATCATAGAAGAAAACTTCCCTAACTTAAAGAAAGAGATGCCCATAGGCATACAAGAAGCCTACAGAACTCCAAATAGATTGGACCAGAAAAGAAACTACTCCCATCACATAATAGTCAAAACACCAAATGCACAGAACAAAGAAAGAATATTAAAAGCAGTAAGGGAAAAAGATCAAGTAACATATAAAGGCAGACCTATCAGAATTACACCAGATTTCTCACCATAGGCTATGAAAGCCAGAAGATCCTAGACAGATGTCATACAGACCCTAAGAGAACACAAATGCCAGCCCAGGTTATTGTATCCAGCAAAACTCTCAATTAACATAGACGGAGAAACCAAGATATTCCATGACAAAACCAAATTTACACAATGTCTTTCTACACATCCAGCCCTACAAAGGATAATAAATGGGAAAGCTCAACATAAGGAGGCAAGCTACACCCTAGAAAAAGCATGAAACTAAGCATTTTGCAATAAAACAAAGAGAAGACAAGCACACAAACATAATCACACCTCCGAATACGAAGATAACAGGAAGCAACAATCAGTATTCCTTAATATTTCTCAACATCAATGGACTCAATTCCCCAATAAAAAGACACAATCTGGATACATAATGTGGACCCAGCATTTTGCTGCCTACAGAAAACACACCTCCGAAAAAAACCACAGATATTACCTCAGAGGAAAAGGCTGGAAAACAACTTTCCAAGCAAATGGTCTGAAGAAGCAAGCTGGAGTAGCCATTCTAATATCGAATAAAATCGATTTTCAACCAAAAGTCACCAAAAAACATAAGGAACGACACTTCATAGTCATCAAAGGAAAAACACACCAAGATGAACTCTCAATCCTAAATATCTATGCTTCAAATACAAGGGCACCTATATACGTAAATGAAACCTTACTAAAGCTCAAAGCACATATTGCACGTAACATAATAATAATAATAGGAACTTTCAACACCCCACTCTCATCAATGAACAGATCCTGGAAAAAAATTAAACAGAGACATTGACAGAGTAACAGAAGTCATGAACTAAATGGACTTAACAGATATTTATAGAATGTTTATAGAACATTCTATCCTAAAACAAAAGAATATACCTTCTTCTTACCACCTCACGGTACTTTCTTGAAAATTGACCATATAATTGGTCACAAAACAGGCCTCAGCAGATACAGATACGATAGAAATAATCCCATGCATCCTATCAGAAAACCACGGGCAAAAGCTGGTCTTCAAGAACAATAAGAACACCCACATATACATGGAAGTTGAACAATGCTCTACTCAATGATAACTTGGTCAAGGAAGAAATAAAGAAAGAAATGAAAGACTTCTTAGAATTTAATGAAAATGAAGGTACAACATACCTAAACGTATGGGACACAATGAAAGCTGTACTGAGAGGAAAACTCATAGCTCTGAGTGCATGCATAAAGAAGCAGGAGAGAGCATACATTAGCAGCTTGACAGCACACCAAAAATCTCTAGAACAAAAAGAAGCAAATACACCCAGGAGGAGTAGAAGGCAGGAAATAACCAAACTCAGGTCTGAAATCAACCAAGTAGAAACAAAAAGGACTATACAAACAATGAACAGGACCAAAAGTTGGTTCTTTGAAAAAATCAACAAGATAGATAAACCGTTAGCCAGACTAATCAGAGGACACAGAGAGTGTGACCAAATTAACAAAATCAGGAAAGAAAAGGGAGACATAATAACAGAATCAGAGGAAATTCAAAAAATCATCAGATCCTACTACAAAAGTCTATATTCAACAAAACTGGAAAATCTGGAGGAAATGGACAACTGTCTATATGGATATCAGGTACCAAAGTTAAATCAGGGACAAATAAACTATCTAAACAACCCCACAACTCCTATAGAAAGAGAAGCAGAAATTAAAAGTCTCCCAACCAATAAGAGCCCAGGTCCAGATGGGTTCAGTGCAGAATTCTATCAGACTTTCATAGAAGACCTCAAACCAATACTATCCAAACTATTCCACAAAATTGAAACAGATGGAGCGCTACCGAATTCCTTCTAGGAAGCCACAATTACTCTTATACCTAAACCACACAAAGACCCAACAAAGAAAGAAATCTTCAGACCAATTTCCCTTATGAATATCAACACAAAGATACTCAATAAAATTCTTGCAAACTGAATCCAAGAACACATCAAAACAATCATCCATGATGATCAAGTAGGCTTCATCCCAGGTAAGCAGGGATGGTTTGCATATGGAAAACCATCAACGTAATCCACTATATAAACAAACTGAAAGATTAAAAAAAAACATGATCATTTCAGTAGGTACTGAGAAAGCATTTGACAAAATTCAACACCCCTTCATGATAAAAGTACTGGAGAGAACAGGAATTCAAGGCCTATACGTAAACATAGTAAAAGCCATATACAGCAAACTACTAGCTAACATTAAACTAAATGGAGAGAAACTGAAGCAATTCCACTAGAATCAGCGACTAGACAAGGCTGCCCACTCTCTCCCTACTTATTCAATATAGTTCTCAAAGTCCTAGTCAGAGCAATCAGACAACAAAAAAAAGGGTCAAGAAGGATACAGTTTGGAAAGGAAAGAAGTCAAAAATATCACTATTTGCAGATGATATGATAGTATATTTAAGTGATCCCAAAAAAGTTCCACCAGAGAGAACTACTAAACTAATAAACACCTTCAGCAATGTGGCTGGGTATAAAATTAACTCTAATAAATCAGTAGCCTTCCTCTACACAAAAGAGAAACAAGCCGAGAAAGAAATTAGGGAAATGACACCCTTCATAATAGTCCCAAATAATATAAAATACCTCCGTGTGACCTTAACCAAACAAGTGAAAGATCTGTATGATAAGAACTTCAAGCCTCTGAAGAAAGAAATTGAAGATCTCGGAAGATGGAAAGAGCTCCCATGCTCATGGATTGGCAGGAGTAATACAGTAAAAATGGCCATTTTACCAAACGTTATAAACAGATTCAATGCAATCCCCATCAAAATTCCAATCCAAATCTTAATAGAGTTAGTCAGAACAATTTGCAAATTCATCTGGAGTAACAAAAAACCCAGCATAGCTAAAAGTATCCTCAACAATATTAGGACCTCCGGGGGAATCACTATCCCTGATCTCAAGCAGTATTACAGAGCAATAGTGATAAAAACTGCACGGTATTGGAACAGAAACAGACAGATAGACTAGTGGAATAGAATTGAAGACCCAGAAATGAACCCACACACCTATGGTCACTTGACTTTTGACAAAGGAGCCAAAACCATCCAATGGAAAAAAAGATAGCATTTTCAGCAAATGGTACTGGTTCAACTGGATGTCAGCATGTAGAAGAATGCAGATTGATCCATGCTTATCACCCTGTACAAAGCTTAAGTCCAAGTGGATCATGGACCTCCACATCGAACCAAATACAAAGTAATAGAAGAAAAGGTGGGGAAGAATCTCAAACACATGGGCACTGGAGAAAATTTACTGAACAAAACACCAATGGGTTATACTCTAAGATCAAGAACCGACAAATGGGATCTCACTAAACTGCAAAGCTTCTGTAAGGCAAAGGACACTGTTGTTAGGACAAAACGGCAACCAACAGATTGGGAAAAGTTCTTTACCAATTCTACATCTGATAGAGGGCTTATATCCAAAATATACAAAGAACTCACGAAGTTAGAATGCAGGGAGACAAATAACCCTATTAAAAATGGGGTTCAGAGCTAAACAAAGAATTCACAGCTGAGGAATGACAAATGCCTGAGAAGCATCTAAAGAAATGTTCAATATCTTTAGTCATAAGGGAAATGCAAATCAAAACAACCCTGAGATTCCACCTCACACCAGTGAGGATGGCTAAGATCAAAAGCTCCAGTGATCCAATTAAAACAACAATGCTGACCAACTAGAACTTCCAGGGTCTAAAACAACTATCAAAAGACTATACATGGACTGACCCAGGGCTCCAACTGCATATGTAGTAAAGAATTGCCTTGTTGGGCCATCAGGGAAGGAACCCCTTGGTCCTACCCAAAAGGTGGACCCCAACATATGGGGAATATGGGGGGCAATAAGAGGGGTACAGGGGAAAACCCAGATGTGGGAGGGAGGGGGAATGGGGCTCATGGACAGAAACTGGAAGGGAATAACCTTTGAAATGTAAGTAAAGAAATAGATCTAATAAAAAATGAAAAAGAAAGATGTACAAAATTAACTGCTATTCTTCAACACTTTTTAACAATATTTATTCTATAATACCTGTATTACAAAATTTCATTTTTATATTATATATATACTTATAAGTAGTATTTACATACCTTATAAACAGTATGTAGAATAAAAATAACTGTTTAAATCAGAGATAACAGAAGGAGTAACATGGTTTGGTAAAATGTACACATTTCTCTGGTTATAATTAAGGTCAACCTTGAGATATTAATTTTAAAGCTAAGGAGATTTATTTATAGTTAGTCACAGGTCCTCACTAGTAAATCTTTAGTAAATTAATGCTCTGTTCATCACACTGGATTCATTTATTATTGTGTTACAGTATATCACTTGTGGAAATATTTTCTTTTTTTTTTAATAAAAATGATTTTTAATTGCGAGTATTCCATATTTACATTTGAGAATGTTATTCCTTTCGGTTTCAGGCAAACATCCCCTAATCCCTTCCCTCCCTTCTTTATGGGTTTCCCCTCCCCATCCTCCCCCATTGCGCCTCCACCAACAATCACATTCACCTGGGGTTCAGGTCTTAGGGACCAAAGGGCTTTCTCTTACACTGGTGATCTTACTAGGATATTCATTGCTATCCTAAGATCACCAGTCAGGGTCAGTCCATGTATAGTCTTTAGGTAGTGGCTTAGTCCTGGAAGCTCTGGTTGCTTGGCATTGTTGTTCATAAGGGGAGAGCCTTCAAGCTCTTCAGTTCTTTCTCTGATTCCTTCAACAGGGTCTATTCTCAGTTCAGTGGTTTTGCTGCTGGCATTAGCCTCTGTATTTGCTGTATTCTGGGTGTCTCTCAGGAGATCTACATCCGGCTCCTGTCAATGCCTTCACTTCTTCTTCATCCATCTTGTCTAATTGGGTGGCTGTATGTATGGGCCACATGTGGGGCAGGCTCTGAATGGGTGTTCCTTCTGTCTCTGTTTTAATCTTTTTCTCTATTCCTGCCAAGGTATTCTTGCCCCAGTAAAGAAGGGTAAGCATTCACATTTTGATCATCCGTCTTGAGTTTCATGTGTTCTATGCATCTAGGGTAATTCAAGCATTTGGGCTAATAGCCACTTATCAATGAGTGCATACCATGTGTGTTTTCTGTGATTGGGTTACCTCACTCTGGATGATATTTTCCAGTTCCAACCATTTGTCTGTGAATTTCATAAAGGCATTCATTTTGATAGCTGAGTAATATTCCATTGTGTAGATGTACCATATTATCTATATCCATTCCTCTGTTGAAGGGCATCTGGGTTCTTTCCAGATTCTGGCTATTATAAATAAGGCTGCTATGAACATAGTGGAGCACGTGCCTTTTTTATATGTGGGGGCATCTTTTGGGTATATGCCCAAGAGAGGTATAGCTGGATCCTCAGGCAGTTCAATGTCCAATTTTCTGAGGAACCTCCAGAGTGATTTCCAGAATGGTTTTACCAGTCTCCAATCCCACCAACAATGGAGGAGTGTTCCTCTTTCTCCACATCCTCGCCAGCATTTGCTGTCACCTGAGTTTTTGATCTTAGCCATTCTCACTGGTGTGAGGTGAAATCTCAGGGATGTTTTGATTTGCATTTCCCTTATGACTAAAGATGTTGAACATTTTTTTAGGTGTTTCTCAGCCATTCGGTATTCCTCAGCTGTGTATTCTTTGTTTAGCTCTGAACCCCATTTTTTAATAGGGTTATTTGTCTCCCTGTGGTCTAACTTCTTGAGTTCTTTGTATATTTTGGATATAAGGCCTCTATCTGTTGTAGGATTGGTAAATATCTTTTCCCAATCTGTTGGTTGCCGTTTTGTCCTAACCCACAGTGTCCTTTGCCTTACAGAAGCTTTGCAGTTTTATGAGATCCCATTTGTCGATTCTTGATCTTAGAGCATAAGCCATTGGTGTTTTGTTCAGGAAATTTTTTCCAGTGCCCATGTGTTTCAGATGCTGCCCTAGCTTTTCTTCTATTAGTTTGAGTGTATCTGGTTTGATGTGGAGGTCCTTTATCCACTTGGACTTAAGCTTTGTACAGGGTGATAAGCATGGATCGATTTGCATTCTTCTACATGTTGACCTCCAGTTGAACCAGCACCATTTGCTGAAAATGCTATCTTTTTTCCATTGAATGGTTTTGGCTCCTTTGTCAAAAATCAGGTGCCCCATGGGTGTGTGGGTTCATTTCTGGGTCTTCAATTCTGTTCCATTGGTCTATCTGTCTGTCTCTGTACCAATACCATGCAGTTTTTTTATCACTATTGCTCTGTAATACTGCTTGAGTTCAGGGATAGTGATTCCCCAGAAGTCCTTTTATTATTGAGGATAGTTTTAGCTATCCTGGGTTTTTATTTTATTCAGATGAATTTGCAAATTGTTCTGTCTAACTCTTTGAAGAATTGGATTGGTATTTTGATGGGATTGCATTGAATCTGTAGATCGCTTTTTGGTAAAATGGCCATTTTTACTATATTAATCCTGCCAATCCATGAGCATGGTTGATCTTTCCATCTTCTGAGGTCTTCTTCAATTTCTTTCTTCAGACTCTTGAAGTTCTTATTGTACAGATCTTTTACTTGCTTGGTTAAAGTCACACCGAGGTACTTTATATCATTTGGGTCTATTATGAAGGGTGCTGTTTCCCTAATTTCTTTCTCGGCCTGTTTCTCTTTTGTGTAGAGGAAGGATACTGATTTATTTGAGTTAATTTTATACCCAGCCACTTTGCTGAAGTTGTTTATCAGCTTTAGTAGTTCTCTGGTGGAACTTTTGGGATCACTTAAATATACTATCATATCATCTGCAAATAGTGATATTTTGACTACCTCTTTTCTGATCTGTATCCCCTTGACCTCCTTTTGTTGTCTGATTTCTCTGTCTAGAACTTCAAGAACTATATTGAATAAGTAGGGAGAGGTAGGCAGCCTTGTCTAGTCCCTGATTTTAGTGGGATTGCTTCAAGTTTTCTCCCTTTAGTTTAATGTTAGCAACTGGTTTTGCTGTATAGCTTTACTATGTTTAGGTATGGGCCTTGAATTCCTATTCTTTCAGGACTTTTATCATGAAGGTGGTGTTGAATTTTGTCAAATGCTTTGTCAGCATCTAATGAAATGATCATGTGGTTTTGTTCTTTCAGTTTGTTTATATAATGGATCACGTTGATGGTTTTCCGTATATTAAACCATCCCTGCATGCCTGGGATGAAGCCTACTTGATCATGGTGGATGATTGTTTTGATGTGCTCTTGGATTCGGTTTGTCAGAATTTTATTGAGTATTTTTGCATCGATATTCATAAGGGAAATTGGTCTGAAGTTCTCTTTCTTTGTTGGGTCTTTGTGTGGTTTAGGTATAAGAGTAATTGTGGCTTCATAGAAGGAATTCGGTAGTACTCCATCTGTTTCAATTTTGTGGAATAGTTTGGATAATATTGGTATGAGGCCTTCTATGAAGGTCTGATAGAATTCTGCACTAAACCCGTCTGGACCTGGGCTCTTTTTGGTTGGGAGACCTTTAATGACTGCTTCTATTTCCTTAGGAGTTATGGGGTTGTTTAACTGGTTTATCTGTTCCTGATTTAACTTTGGTACCTGGTATCTGTCTAGGGAATTGTCCATTTCCTGCAGATTTTTAAGTTTTTTTTGAATATAGGCATTTGTCGTAGGGTTTGACGCTTTTTTTAATTTTCTCTGAATCTGTAGATATGTCTCCCTTTTCATTTCTGTTTTTGTTAATTTGGACACACTCTCTGTGTCCTCTCGTTAGTCTGGCTGAGGGTTTATCTATCTTGTTGATTTTCTCAAAGAACCAACTTTTGGTTCTTTTGATTCTTTCTGTGGTCCTTTTTGTTTCTACCTGGCTGATTTCAGCTCTGAGTTTGATTATTTCCTGCCTTCTACTCCTCCTGGGTGTATTTGCTTCTTTTTGTTCTAGAGCTTTTAGGTGTGCTGTCAAGCTGCTGACATATGCTCTCTCCTGTTTCTTTCTGCAGGCAATCAGGCTCTGAATTTTCCTCTTAGCAGCTTTCATTTGTTTCCCATAAGTTTGGGTATGGTACCTTCATTTTATTAAATTCTAAGAAGTCTTTAATTTCTTTCTTTATTTCTTCCTTGTCCAGGTTATCGTTGATTAGGCATTATTCAACTTCCATGTATATGTGGCGTTCTTCCCTTATTACATTTATTGAAGACCAGCTTTAGGCCGTGGTGGTCTGAAAGCATTCATGGAATTATTTCTATCTTTCTGTATCTGTTGTGGCCCGTTTTATCACCAATTATATGTTCAATTTTGGAGAAAATACCATGAGGATCTGAGAAGAAGGTATATCCTTTTGCTTTAGGATACAATGTTCTATAAATATCTGTTAAGTCCATTTGGCTCATGACTTCTCTTAGTCTGTCTACGTCTCTGTTTAATTTCTGTTTCCATGATCTCTCCATTGATGAAAGTGGGGTGTTGAAATCTCCTACTATTATTGTGTGAGGTGCAATGTGTGCTGTGACCTTTAGTAAGGTTTCATTTATGTATGTATGCCCCTGTGTTTGGGGCATAGATATTTAGGATTGAGAGTTCATCTTGGTGGTTTTTTCCATTGATGAATATGAAGTGTCCTTCCTTATCTTTTTTGATGACTTTGAGTTGAAAATTGATTTCATTTGATATTAGAATGGCTACTCCAGCTTGCTTCTTCCGACCATTTGCCTGGAAAGTTGTTTTCCAGCCTTTCACTCTGAGGTACTGTCTGTCTTTGTCTCTGAGGTGTGTTTCCTGCAGGCAGCAGAATGCAGGGTCCTCGTTGCGTATCCAGTTTGTTAATCTATGTCTTTTTATTGGGGAGTTGAGGCCATTGATGTTGAGAGATATTAAGGAATAGTGATTATTGCTTCCCGCTATATTCATATTTGGATGTGAGGCTATGTTTGTGTGCTTTTCTTCTCTTTGTTTTGTTGCCAAGACGATTAGTTTCTTGCTTTTTCTAGGGTGTAGCTTGCCTACTTTTGTTGGGCTTTACCATTTATTATCCATTGTAGTGCTGGATTTGTAGAAAGATATTGTGTAAATTTGGTTTTGTCATGGAATATCTTGGTTTCTCCATCTATGTTAATTGAGAGTTTTGCAGGATACAGTAATCTGGGCTGGCATTTGTGTTCTCTTTGGGTCTGTATGACATCTGTCCATGATCTTCTGGCTTTCATAGTCTCTGGCAAAAAGTCTGGTGTGATTCTGATAGGTCTGCCTTTATATGTTACTTGACCTTTTTCCCTTACTACTTTTAATATTCTTTCTTTATTTTGTGCATTTGTTGTTTTGACTATTATGTGTCGGGAGGTGTTTCTTTTCTGGTCCAATCTATTTGGAGTTCTGTAGGCTTCTTGTATGCCTATGGGTATCTCTTTTTTTTAGGTTAGGGAAGTTTTCTTCTATGATGTTGTTGAAGATATTTACTGGTCCTTTGGGCTGGGAGTCTTCACTCTCTTCTATACCTATTATCCTTAGGTTTGATCTTCTCATTGAGTCCTGGATTTCCTGTATGTTTTGGACCAGTAGCTTTTTCCGCTTTACATTATCTTTGACAGTTGAGTCAATGATTTCTATGGAATCTTCTGCTCCTGAGATTCTCTCTTCCATCTCTTGTATTCTGTTGGTGATGCTTGTATCTACAGCTCCTTGTCTCTTCTTTTGGTTTTCTATATCCAGGGTTGTTTCCATGTGTTCTTTCTTGATTGCTTCTATTTCCATTTTTAATTCCTTCAACTGTTTGATTGTGTTTTCCTGGAATTCTTTCAGGGATTTTTGTGTCTCCTCCCTATGGGCTTCTACTTGTTTATTTATATTTTCCTGTGTTTCTCTAAGGGAGTTCTTAATGTCTTTCTTGAGGTCCTCCAGCATCATGATCAAATATGATTTTGAAACTAGATCTTGCTTTTCTGGTGTGCTTGGATATTCTGTGTTTGCTTTGGTGGGAGAATTGGGCTCCGATGATGCCATGTAGTCTTGGTTTCTGTTGCTTGGGTTCCTGCGCTTGCCTCTCGCCATCAGATTATCTCTAGTGTTACTTTGTTCTGCTATTTCTGACAGTGGCTAGACTGTCCTATAAGCCTGTGTGTCAGGAGTGCTGTAGACCTGTTTTCCTGTTTTCTTCCAGCCAGTTATGGGGACAGAGTGTTCTGCTTTCGTGCGTGTAGTTTTTCCTCTCTACAGGTCTTCAGCTGTTCCTGTGGGCCTGTGTCTTGAGTTCACCAGGCAGGTCGCTTGGAGCTGGAAGGTTTGTCTTACCTGTGGTCCCAAGGCTCAGGTTTGCTCGTGTGGTGTTGCTTATGAGCTCTCCTCGGTGGCCGCAACCAGGAAGATCTGCCCCGCCCTTTCCGAGTGCTTCCGTGCACCAGGGTTCCAGATGGCATTTGGTGTTTTCCTCTGGAGTCAGATATGGGCCGAGTGTAGTCTCTTATGGTTTCCCAGGTGTGTCTGCCTCTCTGAAGGTTTAGCTCTCCCTCCCTTGGGATTTGGGTGCAGAGAACTGTTTATCAAGTCGGTCCCTTCAGGTTCTGGCGGTGTCTCAGAGGCAGCGGATTTCCTGCTCCTGTGCCCTTATCCAAGGGAACCCAGAGGCCGTATACAGTTTCCTCTTGGGCCAGGGATGTGGGCAGGGGTGGGCAGTGTTGGTGGTCTCTTCCGCTCTGCAGTCTCAGGAGTGCCCACCAGTCTCGGCGGTGAACTCTCTCTCCCACGGGGTCTGGGAGCAGTCGGAAATATTTTCTAATTATCTGCCCAATGGACAGTAAGTACATAAATCACAGAGTGAATTGGTATGTCACAGAGCAACAAAATTGTCCTGGGTTTATAAATAATCTGAGTGCTACAGAGAAAAGGAAAAACAGACTTTGACAGTGGTATAAATGAACAGACAGCTGTAGGTTATCTCAGGTATATTCTTAGGGTAGATTAGAGGGGAGTAACAGGGAGGAGAGGAAAGAAGAAAACTGTGATTAGGTTAGAAGAAAGAAAGAAAGAAAGAAAGAAAGAAAGAAAGAAAGAAAGAAAGAAAAAGAAAAGAAAAGGAAGGAAGGAAGAAAAGAAAGAAAGAAGAAGAGAGGGAGGGAGGGAGGAAGGGGAAGGAGGAAGGAAGGAAGAAAAAGAAAATAATGTAGACTGTCCAAAAAGCAATAATGTATGTGCCTAAAATTTTACTCACTTGTTTCTCAAAAGGATTCCTGTCAAAATAACTATAAGCATAATTTTAGACTTGTGGTAAAACAATTATATACCAGATACCAAATTTATTTCAGAATACTTACGTTATTACTATCTCATCTTAATTTGACATATACCGGTTATAAAATACATAATTAATTTGTTAAAAATGAAGTAATTACCAAAAAATCCAGAGGCATAGAAAAATCATGTGGAGTATATTTGATTTTCTTTTAAGTAAACACATAAAAAAGTACTCACAAGCTTTTGTTAAGAATGATATTTCTTTTTAACATATTTAATCTGGGAAAACAAAATCTGTCTATAGTAGGTAAAACAAAGCAAAACTATGAGAATGATAATAGTGTAATATTTAGTTATTAGTATAGGATATTGATCAGTTAATAGTGTATTATACATTTTTTAAAAAGGAAGTGAAGCACTGTGGAAGACATAATTAACACAAAGGACATTTTATCATGTGTCTGAAACATTTTGAAGATAATTTAATATATTCAAAATGACTAAAGTAGTGTTGATAAATGGAAGAGCAAAACTACAAGTTCCATTGACCCATAAATGCCAAGGTACTTTTATATATGTGGATTGTTTTCTCCACTTAAAACAAGGGAGTATTTAATTTTGGCCTTTCTTTATAAACAGTGCTATCACATTTAGGGAAGTGCTCCAGTACAAGGAAAACATACTACTTCTTTCTATTTCAGCATGAAAATGTTATCTAAGTTCAGTAGAGATGAATCCTTTTCATCTCTATAATTTTTTTTTTTTTTTTGTTGCTGAAAGATGGAACGAGGTCCATTACATGCCAAGGAATCCTCTACTTTTGAGCTATAGCCTCAGCCTGGATAAAAAGTATAATTCTTTTATTTGTAATAACTGATATGGAACATGACAGAATGGAATTTCAATCTTTTGAAAAACTCCATCAGAATCCTTTACGGTAGGTACTCAAGATGTGTTTTACCACACCTACTGGTGAGATAAAAAGTAATTTGCAATACTTTTACCAATAGGGCTGCTTGCAACATATCTGCTTGTATTTTCAAAAAGAGGAAGAATTACAGAATGGTCAAAGTTTCTGGAAATTCTGTGTTTCTTATCTTCTGAGTAAAATATACTTACCTGGAGAACTTTTAGGGGGTGGTGCTTGGGGAAGTCCAATGATAGGGTACATCCAGTGTATTGCTTGAATTTCCCCGTAGTCTACGCCAATAAATCTATTTTAAAAAATATATAGAGTTAACATAAAGCAGAAATACTGCCAATATAGATCAAAGAAATAATAATTATACATATGTATCTATATCTATAATACAGGTATGTAACATCAATTGATGAAAAAATAAGGCCATGAATATTAAGGAGAAAGTTGGGATATAGTGGAAGGTTTAGAGTGAGAGAAAGGAATTGATGAAATTATATTATAAAAACAAAATAACTAATAAGAAAGAATAAAGGCTATATTCTTTATTACTCTGAAGGTATTTTAGTAAAGTTCATGCAATTATATTTAGGCAGACAAATGTACAGAAGAGAAAACATTTATCCTTAGCTGATAGTGATATAAACATGTACAAGGAAGTATTAGGAAATTATTTCAAAGTAAATCATCATGGGATGTAAGTCAAAATGTAGAAGACTTAGTGATCTACGTTCCAAGAGTACACCTTTATTTGTTGCTGTAACTAAATGTTGACTGGGAGGTAACAGGTGATATTAAAAATTATACAGTAAAAATTACAAAATACAATTTGTTACAGAACTTCAGAAGGGGATGTCAACTTTATCTTAAGGTGACAGCAGTCAAAATGAGGCGTGCAGCTCATCTACTATTAGAGAAAAAAATTAGAAAAGTTTGCTGATTACTTCTGAAGACAGAATTTTCTTGTAAAATAAAATAGTAAACACTACACAGAAGATTAGTTTTGTATGTGACTTGTGTAACTACAGGTTAGTACACCATATTCAAAAGGACTCTGTGCTTTTAACCACAACTTCCCTACAATGGTCAGTAAGTTTTTTAATAAGATTCCTTTCATTGTAATTTTTAACCGGAATACTACATGTCTACCCCCCCTCTCTTTCTGTTTATGTGTGTGTTCATATAATTAACTATGACTCTGGGAATGGTGAAAATGCATAATAATTGAGCCACAGTAAACTCATGTGGAGAAAAATACATAAATATATGATAAATTAAGATTTTGATTTAAATTAAGGTTTCTACAATAACTAAACTATAAGAGCTGAGGAAACATTTACATTTTGTACTATTATTGAAGTAGGCTTAATGCTCAGCTAAGGAAAGAATGTAAATTACATTCATTGTGGCAATGACATAGAAACAATACACCCTGGTTGCAGCAGTGTTTTAATACTATGTGAGTGCCAGACTTAAAAGTTTTCCATTTCACTCAGACAAGGTGCTGCTGCAGTCAGTCACTATTTTCCCTTTCTAGGCATCTGATTGTTTAAAGGTAATACTTCAACAAACAAATGTATTTTTCTATACTATAAGTTACAGTAGTTCATAACCTATTGAAGTTTATGTTGAACATGTATCGTATCACACATTAAGGAAACCTACCACATCAAGTTATACAAACTATTTTTTATAAGTTATAATTAGTACCTCTTAGTTTCTGCATTTAGTTCATCAAAATTGTCAATAAGCCAATTCTTTTTGTTTGCTCTCTTCACCATAACAATCACCATTGTTTTATATAGTGTCATAGCTGAAGGTATAAATAACACTGGGATATCTAAGCTTCCTTTAGGAGGCACGACAATTCCTGTAAAATATATAAAACAATTTCAAAATGTTATAACATGCTTGCTCAACTATGCTTATTCCTTATCTATTCACAATAGCCAGAAATGGAAATATCTGAAATGTCCTTTAACTATTGAAAGCATAACGAGAACAACAACAACAACAAAACAAAATATTGTCTATATTCACAACGAAATTCTATTAACCTGTAAAGAAAAATAAAATCATAAAATTGCAGGTAAGTCAAAATAACTGAAAAATATACTGAATGAGGCAACTAGGCCCAGAAAGACCAATGTCACATGTTCTTTTTAATTTTACACATAATTTTAATAACAAAAGTAATATTATATTGTTTAATTGCTTTTTAACAAACCCCACAATCTGGAATGCATTTCCCCTAGATTTCCTGAACTGTATTCTAAGATATATTCTTTCAGGAGAAAAGAAGTTTCTCAAGAAGCTTTAAACTTGAAAATTCTTAAAATTGATGTCTTACCTTATCTAAGTGAAAAAAGTGATAAAAGAACCAGAAAACTCATGCATTTTTGCCAGCTCTTACTACATGTTATGGACAAGTAAGTGCAACAATTTATACTAAGTATATGTTCACAACTTTTATTGGTACCCTCAAGTTTCTGGTAATAACATCTTTTCATCCACAAGGTAATCACATTTAGGTGAGCATAGTGAAGGGATATGCTGTGTGACCCTATTCCTGAAGAGGGGAGAATAATACATGATCTGAAAAAAAGAGATATATTGAAGGGAGGAGCCTTTCCTAACTAATTTCAGGATAAGTGTTTTGATTACTCAGGAGACAAAGGGGTTTATTTGAAAGGCTGCATATGAAAAAGAAAAAGTGGCCTTTGAAGGAAGGTACAGAGAAGGCTTGGAAAGGCCAATCCAAGATACAGAGGATTTAGTACTGATGAGAGATCCTAATTTTATAGGCTGAGTGGTAACATTTTAGAATTATACAGGGGTTGGGATTTAGCTCAGTGGTAGAGCGCTTGCCTAGCAAGCGCCAGGTTCGGTTCGGTCCCCAGCTCTGAAAAAAAGAAAAAAAAGAAATAGAATTATACAAAGAATAAGAACTGTGGTCAAAATGAAGAAGTATACTATTTCCAGGCAAGAAAAAATGCCAAGGATGAGGGATATTCCTAAAACAGATGGCAATGAAATGTTAACAAATTCTAAGTATGTGTATACTTTGCTGTGTGCAATGCTTATTATTAAGAAAATTTACCATTCATAAAGACATATGTTAAGAGTTTGCTAATATACACAGGAGCTGAGTGCCTAAAAAGTAAAGAACTCATTATTTCATTTTGGCTATTTTCTTATACCCAAAGTTGTGATAAATACTGCTGCACCACCTATATGTGACAATAGGATAACATGAGTGACAATCAGTTAATAGTGTTGGATTTTGTCAAAGGCTTTTTCAACATCTAATGAGATGATATGTTTTTTCTTTCAGTTTGCTTATATGGTAGATTACATTGATTTTCATCTATTAAACCATTTCTATAGCTCCGGGATGAAGTCTATTTGATCATGTTGGATGATATGTTCTTGGATCTGGTTTCTGAGCATTTTATTTAGTTCCTTTTCATCACTGTTCATAAGGAAAATTGATCTGAAATTTCCTTTCTGTTTTGAGTCTTTGTGTGGTTTAGGTATCAGAGCAACTGTTGGATCATAGAATGAAGTTGGCAATGTTTCTTTGGCAGGCTTCCCTAAGACAGAAGCTGATTGATTTCAGGGGAAAAGAAGGCAGCATGCAGTTCACCTTGGAAGGATGACCTCATGAATTCTTATGTTTTTGTTTGTTTGGCTTTTGTTTATTAACTTCTTTTTGCTGACAGTCTATGTACTTTCATGTGCAGAAAAAAAAAATCAAATAAAATCATCAGACCCTACTATAAAAGCCTATACTCAACAAAAACGGAAAATCTGCCATGAAATGGATGTTTTCTAGACAGATACCACATGCCAAAGTTAAATCAAGAGCAGGTAAACTATCTAAACAGGCCCATATCCCATAAGGAAATACAAGTCATTAAAAAATCTCTCAATCAAAACAGCACAGGGCCAGATAGATTTAGTGCAGCATTCTAACAGACCTTTAAAGAAGACCTGATACCTATATTCCTCAAACTATTCCATAAAATATAAACAGAAGGAACACAACCTAATTCATTCCATGAATCCACAATTACTCTGATACCTAAACCACACAAGTAGCAAATAAAAAAGAGAACTTCAGACTAATCTCGCTTATGAATATCAGTGCAAAAATATTCAATAGAATTCTTGCAAACTGAATCCAAGAACAAAACAAAACCAACATTCACCACAATCAAGTAGGCTTCATCCCAGGGATGCAAATTTGGTTCAATATGTGAAAATCCATTAACATTAACATAATCCACTATATAAACAAACTCAAAGAAAAAAATCATATGATCATCTCCTTAGATACAGAAAAAGCATTTGTCAAAATACAAGACCCCTTTATATTAGAAGTATTGGAGAGATAAGGAATTAACACGTGACCCATATATATACAGCCACCAAAACTAAATAAGATTGATGAAGCTAATAAGTGCATGCTGACAGGAATCAGATATAGATGTCTCCTGAGAGACACAGCCAGGGCATGTCTAATAAACAGAGGGGAATGCTAGCAGCAAACCACTGAACTGAAAATGGGACCCCCATTGGAGGAATTAGAGAAAGGATTGAAAGAGCTGAAGGGATGTGCAATGCCATAAAAACAACAATGTCAACCAACCAGAGCTTCTAGGGACTAAACTACTACCCAAAGACTATACATGGACTGAACCAAGGCTCCAGATGCATATGTAGCAAAGGATGACTTTGCTTTGCACCAAAGGAAGGAGAAGCACTTTGTTCCTGCCAGTGTATTGGAATATTGGGGGGGGGCAGGAATGGGGGTATATGGGGAAGGAAAAACTCTTATAGAAGAGGAGAATGTGAGGGGATAGGGGGCTAATGGACAGGAAACCAGGAAAGGTAATAACATTTAAATAGGTTAATAAAAATAAAAAAAATAGTGTCAAGATTATTTGGGTCAGCAGGGAAGGTTATGTGGATCTGGGAGGAGTTGGAGGATGGGTGTTTACTATAATCAAAACTTGTATGAAACTCTCAAAGAACTGATGACGTATATAATGAATCAATCGAATAAAATGTAAGATTCAAATGTATGATAGGTCACATTGGAAAAATAGAAAGAAAATGACTAGTATTGTTCATTTAAAAATAGATAAATGGGCTAACTTAATATGTAATCTAATACAATTTTTATTACAAAAGAAAGCAATATATGGGTGAACTAAAGCACTAAATGAAAGAGTTGCCTATATACTTTCTCATTAAATACAGAAGAGATTCGAATGCAGATGAATTTTCAATTGATTTCACAATGTGAAAACACAATGCAGAATCAATTGAAGGAACTTTTAAGGAAAATGGTTAATACATGTGTTAATTGAATATAATAAATACAAATTATTATAAGTAAATAAATATTAAATATAGTTATAAAATTCGTAAATGCTACTACAAGTTTAAAATCGATTTGAGAATAAATCAGGTATTCATTCTATTATAAATGATTTCAAATTTCTTTATGATTGATTTCAATATCAATCATATTTTTGTAATTATATGTAATTTTTTCAAAAATTTTTTTTATAGACTTGAGTATTTCTTGTTTTACATTTCGAATTTATTCCTTTCGGTTTCGGGCAAACATCCACCTAATCCTCCCCTCCCTTCTTTGTATGGAATTGTTCCCCTCCCATCCTCCCCATTGCCGCCTCCCAACAATCACGTTCACTGGGGTTCAGTCTAACAGGACCAAGGGCTTCCCCTTCCACTGGTGATCTTACAAGAATATTCATTGCTACCTATGAGGTCAGAGTCCAGGGTCAGTCCATGTATAGTCTTTAGGTAGTGGCTTAGTCCCTGGAAGCTCTGGTTGCTTGGCATTGTTGTTCATAAGGGGTCTCGAGCTCCTTCAAGCTCTTCCAATTCTTTCTCTGATTCCTTCAACGGGGGTCCTATTCTCAGTTCAGTGGTTTGCTGTTGGCATTCGCCTCTGTATTTGCTGTTTTCTGGCTGTGTCTCTCAAGAGAGATCTACATCCGGCTCCTGTCGGCCTGCACTTCTTTGCTTCATCCATCTTGTCTAACTTGGATGGCTGTATATGTATGGGCCACATGTGGGGCAGGCTCTGAATGGGTGTTCCTTCTGTGTCTGTTTTAATCTTTGCCTCTCTATTCCCTGCCAAGGGTATTCTTGTTCCCCTTTTAAAGAAGGAGTGAAGCATTCACATTTTGATCATCCATCTTGAGTTTCATTTGTTCTAGGCATCTAGGGTAATTCAAGCAT